>NC_081558.1:118412608-118634397 GCF_022355385.1 Mustela nigripes
GGGGCAGAAGACATGAACAGACACTTCTCCAAAGAAGACATACAAATGGCTAACAGGCACAGGAAAAAATGTTCATCATCATTAGCAATCAGGGAGATTCAAATCAAAACCACATTGAGATACCACCTTACATCAGTTAGAATGACCAAAATTAACAAGACAGTAAACAACATGTATTGGAGAGGATGTGGAGAAAGGGGAACCCTCTTACACTGTTGGTGGAATGCAAGCTGGTGCAGCCACTTTGGAAAACAGTGTGGAGATTCCTTAAGAAATTAAAAATAGAACTTCCCTATGACCCTTCAATTGCACAACTGGGTATTTACCCCAAAGATACTAATGTAATAAAAAGAAGGGCCATCTTTACCCCAATGTTCATAGCGGCAATGGCCACAGTTGCCAAACTGTGGAAAGAACCAAGATGGCCTTCAACAGATGAATGCATAAAGAAGATACAGTCCATATATATAAAATGGAGTATTCTGCCTCCACCAGAAATGGAGTATTCTGACTCCAACTTTTGTATCAACATGGATGGGACTGGAGGAGATTATGCTGAGTGAAATAAATCAAACACAGACAGTCAATTGTCATATGGTTTCACTTACTTGTGGAGCATAAGGAATAACACAGAGGACACTGGGAGATAGAGAGGAGAAGTGAGCTGGGGAAAATTAGAAGAGGAGACAAACCATAAGAGACTGTGGACTCTGAGAAATAAACAGGGTTTTGGAGGGGAGGTAGTTGGAGGGGTTGGTAAGCCTGGTGGTAGATATTAAGGAGGACATGTATTGCATGGAGAACTGTATGTGGTGCATAAACAATTAATCTTGGAACACTGGAAAAAAATTAAATTAAATTAAATTTTAAAAATAAATATTAATAAATAAAAATATAGAATATTTATAATACCCAAAGGTGACTTCTCTCAGAATCATAAAACATTGTAGTCAAAAATCACAAAAAAAAGTAAAAAGCAAACAAAATATAAGTAAAAAGAAAACAATAGAGAAAACTGATAGCATTTGAAAAGAAGAACAGGGGTGTCTGGGTGGTTCAGTGGGTTAAGCCTCTGCCTTCGACTCAGGTCATGATCCCAGTGTCCTGGGATCGAGCCCCACATCCGGCTCTCTGCTCAGTGAGGAGCCTGCTCTCACCTCTCTCTCTACCTGCCTTTTTGCCCACTTGTGATCTCTGTCTGTCAAAAATAAATAAATAAATAAAATCTTAAAAAAAAAAAAAAAAAAACAAGAAAAGATGAACAAATTGAGATTGGCATATTAGATATAATAATAATTGTGATTAAGTTGAGCCCCCCCCACCCAGAAAAAACAGAGCTCTTCATCCTGGACAAAAGTAAAAGCAAACCATCTACCTCTTAACTAAACTAAGCAACACTTAAGAATTAATGTCAGAAGAGACAGGAAAGGATAAGATATTTATCAACAAAACAGACAAGAAGGGGTGGGTGGGTGGCTCAGTTGGTTAAGCATCTGCCTTTGGCTCAGGTCATGATCCCAGGGTCTTGGGACTGAGCCCTGCATTAGGCTCCCTCTCAGTGGGGAGTCTGCTTCTCCTTCTCCCACTCCCTCTGTTTGTTTTCCCTCTCTCGCTGTCTCTCTCTGTGTGTCAAATAAATAAAACCTTTAAAAAAAAAAAAACAGAAAGAAAATGGAAGGGAGATATTAATTCATAAAACATACAGCCCAAGGCAAAAACTATCATTAAATTTGAAAACTGTTACTGATAAAAAGAAGTAACCATAAATATTTTAGAAGCAAATAAAATAGCAAATTTTATAATTTAGAAACTCAAGAATATGTTGACAAGAATCAACTGTACCACACATTAAATTAAAAATAAAGTAAGATAAATTTCAGTTAACTTTATACAATACAAATTAGTTCTGGCCCAGTTTCATGGTCCATGAAAAATATACTTATAATATATAATATATTCCTATAACAAGGAAAAATATTCCTTGTTACCTGGTTCCTTCAGCGAACCTCCCACTTCTGGCTGATGGATTGCCTGGAAACATGTTACTACTGTCATATGAGGCTTTGACATTCTATTCTATATTCTACCATATTAACTGAAGGCAAGGCTAATGTGATACTCCCCTTTTAAACACTGGACACTCATTCTAGTTTTGGCCTACCATTTATAGCTATGGTATTATATAGCTATTTCCATAGCTCTGCTTGGGGGACAAGGGTCAACTAGGCCTTTTTTCCCTCGTGGCCCATGCACTGAACTTCCAGTATACCTCAGGTCTGAGTCTACTTCTACTCTGGTCAAGATACAAGAGGCTGGAGTTGTAAAATTACCAAAAGCAGATTTTGAAAGATAGGAAGAGCCAGCACAAGGGTGTAAAGAGGTGTAAAGTGTCAAGAGGTGCCATGGTCCCAGAAAGTAGGATTCAAATGACACTAGAATTGCGAAAGATACGTTTATAACAATAAACTTACTTCACATCGAATAAACCACAACCCCTGCCCTCAAGCAACTTCCAGAAAGGGAGCAAAAACACTTAACCTTATCACTTAAAGTTTATAAAGTATTCTTGTGTGTGCATGATCTCACCTTTTGTTGAGTCCATAATCAAAGGAGCAAGACTGATACAAAGCGAAGGTCAAACAAAGCTTTGTTCCGCGCCAAGCATCGAGAATCAAACCCACTGGTCGGAGCCACCTCTTACAGAGAGGGTGACCCCTCCCTGCCTTGCCGACTAACTTTTAAAGGGCAAAGGCAATGTGGTTGAGCCTGGCCACAACAGGTGGCCAATGAGATTGTAACACACAGAGAAAGCTGCACAGTCAGGCTAGGTCCCATACGAGTGACCAATTGAATTACAATTTACCCTATACTAGATATTTGAACTAGCCTATCACCTTGGTCAGAATTGGTGCCCAAAAGGCACCCAAAAGGTGGGACCCACACTCCTTCGTAGCTAGGGAGACAGTATGTGCGCCCCACTGATTGGATGTCTCCACCTGGCCTGGCCCGCCCTAGTATTTGGGCTTTGTTACCTGGGACTGGTTTCTGGGACTTGCTTTTAAGTAAGTTCCCTGGGGCGGGGCGGGGGGGGGGTCAGTTTAAGTTTTGCTGCAAAATCACTGTTTAACGGGATGGAATTGCTCTGGCTGAATAGGCCCTTACACTTTCATAATCGTTCAGTCAGGTAGGTCAAAAGCTATTGCTGTTCCTATCTTACAGATGAAGAAAACTGGAGGCTCATGATGGCTGACTTCCAATCACAACTAAGGCAGAATTGGGAACTAGACCCAGGTCTTCTGAATTCAAATGCAGCACTCTTTTTATTCTTTTGAAAGAACAAATAAACAAACAAAATGTTATTTTCTACTATCTTGGGTTTTCCATCGATGACTCTGTAGATCAGACTGACCAAAGACAGATTAGTAAGAGAAAAACAACCAGAAGTTTATTAACATGTGCACCTTACACATACATGGGAACACTTAGTGATAAGCAACTTATGGGGGTGGTTACAATATGGACTTATGTAGGGACACCTGGGTGGCTCAGTAGGGTAAAGCCTCTGCCTTTGGCTCAGGTCATGATCCCAGGGTCCTGGGGTTGAGTCCCTCATCGGGCTCTCTGCTCAGCAGGGAGCCTGCTTCCCTTCCTCTCTCTCTGCCTGCCTCTCTGCCTACTTGTGATCTCTGTCTGTCAAATAAATAAATAAAATCTTTTAAAAAAAGAATATGGGCTTATGTAGCATCTGAACAAAAGAATATATATTTGGAGAAGTGAGGAAACTAAGGAAAAGGACTTTGAGCTTCTAGGGTGGCAAATTGAGGGAGAAAAAATATACTGGAAAAAGAATGGCAGACAAAGGCTAGTTTTAGTAAGGTTCATTACAGAGATTCCTCCCCGTATCTTTGGGCTAATGAGGACCTTAGCATTGTCTTTGGTGATTAACTTCTGTCCTTTCCGAGGGAAATGGAGGCACCTTTGCGAATGAATGTATGTCCTGCTTTTAAGGCAAACAGAAGGAGGGCAGAGAGCTTTTCCTTTATTTGCTTCTTCTCAATTACTTTTGAGAAGTACGCCAGGCTGCCCTCTTTGGGGGCATATTTGGGCACATTCTGCTACCCTTCACTTTCATGTTGCCTCTTAAAAAGTCAGTCTGTTACACTGGTTGCCTGCTTAGTTCCTCCTTGGCTTGCATTCCTGGGAATTGACATTTGGTGAGAATTCGGTGGGTCTGCTGCAGACTATTACTATAGCAGTAATAGGTCACAGACTCTTAGCTTTGTGACAGCTCAAGTCAACGGCAGGCACAAGGCCATGAAATAATTCCTTCAATCTCTTAGAATAAAGAGCATTGCCGTGAACTTTGGGGACCACAAGCGATCCCATGGAGATTCGGGCCAGCTGAGGATCAGCCGGCTAGCCTCTGGAGTGGCAGAGCAAATAGTTATGACCTGCCTCTGCTTCGAAAGCTGGGAAGACTAGCTCCGCCTAGTCCCTCGACTGCTAGCGTGACAGCAATATTAAATTCAGGTTCCGTTCCTGTCTCAGGGTCCTGTCCTCAACGTGTGAACAAGAGCCTGGTCATGTGAAGACTGATGTTCAGAACGCTTTGGGATTCTGAGGGATTAACTTTTTTCAAATTAGGAACGTTATTAGAAATTTTAAATAATTCTATGTATTGGTGACTGAGCCACCCAGTAAGTCGGCAGTATTTAAGAACACGGAAATGACAGATCTCTTGGAGATCTGATTCCCAATTAAGATCAGTCAATTCTCTTCAGCACTGACTCATTTGTAAATATAACCAGAAGTGAAAACTGTTTAATTAGGAGTTTGAAGTCATAGAAAAGAGAGAAAAACTTGAAAGAGATGAGCTCCAGCCAAGATTTTGAACCTAAACCAGTGAACTCACCGTGCCAAGCACCTGGGAGAGTAATTAACTGCTGTAATCTTTCTTTTCAGGTTGTTGATACCTTAATGTACCTTAAAGAGAGAAGTTTTTTAAAGTTTTTTTTTTTTGTTTCCTCTTCTAGAACTCTTTAAAATAATAGTCAGCTTTTATTTAAAGGGCCAGAGAACCTTTTGAAAGAGATAAGATATCATTATATTCTTTGTTTTTAATTCCTTAATAAAACAAACTGCCTAATTAATAAACCTTCTAGATCAAGGTCAATTTATATGACCTATTTATAAGCTACTTATAAGTATGGTGGAAATAATAAAACATACTATAAAATATGTGCTTGTAAACTACAATGTTAATTATCTGTAAAAAGAAACATTGACTATCTTCCTCTGATATATTCAAAGTACATGTACACATAACTGCCAAAAGAATATGGTCTGGTAGGAATATGTGGACAGATAGAATGATACTGCTTTTTTATTAAAGGCAAGCTTCCACTGAAAAGGAGAGGGATTATTCCGGGCTTCCTGTGTATATGTTCCTGAGTATATGCAATTGACAAGTATGCAGAGTCAAAATAATTTTGTTAATGTTCTTTTCCTTTTGTTCTCTGTGACTGGACTTAGGTCCAAGTGAATGAGAGGCTCTGCTCTGAGGCCACCACCTTAGGGAGCTCTGCAAAGTACAACACATGCACACCAACTTTTATTTATTTTTTTTTCTTCTCAGAGAATTGATTCTTTTTTTTTTTTTAATTTTTTATTTTTTATAAACATATATTTTTATCCCCAGGGGTACAGGTCTGTGAATCACCAGGTTTACACACTTCACAGCACTCACCAAAGCACATACCCTCCCCAATGTCCATAATCCCACCCCCTTCTCAAACCCCCTCCCCCCAGCAACCCTCAGTTTGTTTTGTGAGATTAACAGTCACTTATGGTTTGTCTCACACCAACTTTTAACCCCCTCCTGGCACTAACACTGCTCTGGCCCCAGGGAAGTGCTTCTCTCCATCTCTTCTCAGTGGTCTCAAGACAGAAAGCTACCAGGCCTGCATTCCAGGAAGAATTACTGTGCTGCAGAGGCAGGGGACAGACGTGGCTTCAGAGCACCAGGCAGAGTCCCTAGTGGCAGGACTCAGGTAGAAGGGAAGACAAATCCATCCCTCCCCTTGCAGGGCATGCATGCCAGAGGCTCTCGTGTGATGAAGAATCAGTTTCAGTTAGTGACAAATGTCAATTTTTTAGCCCCTCTTTGTGGTCCAAATCATGTTTCTGAAATTACTGATGAATCACCATCATATTTGCAACAGGTACCTAGTGGTTGAAAAGCCACTAATCCTGCAGTATTAGACAATTTATGCTCTTCTAAATTTGTATATATATGCACATATAGATGGAAATACTGATTCTTTAAAATGGCAAGTAAGATTCTTTTTTTTTTTTTTAAAGATTTTATTTATTTATTTGACAGACAGAGATCACAAGTAGGCAGAGAGGCAGGCAGAGAGAGAGGAGGAAGCAGGCTCCCTGCTGAGCAGAGAGCCCGATGTGGGACTCAATTCCAGGACCCTGAGATCATGACCTGAGCCGAAGGCAGCAGCTTAACCCACTGAGCCACCCAGGCGCCCCAGCAAGTAAGATTCTTAATAGTTGTATTTTTATGAAAGTTTTTAAAAGATTAGAAGTTATTTTGTTATTTGTTAAATTTTACAATTCAGGTGTTTAACAGTTTTGACTTAAAATTCTAATATATATTAAATATGATTTATATTTTAGCTTTAATTTAAATGGTGATTTTAAATGTTTTATTGAAAAGAATTATTATGAGAGCATTAAAAATCTTTTAAAATTTTCAATTTCTTGCATTTGCTTTCATTTACACTTTGAAGAAAATGTATTCATATTCTATATACTTCGAATGAAACTGTATTATTCCTTTCTAAGCCTTCAGACCAATGTGAATAATACATCAAATCATGGTTGAAATAGAAAATACCTTGGAAGTGAGAAAATAAAAATCGTGTAAAGGGAAAATTTAGACTCCTAAAGAAATGATCTGCTTAGCTTTTTAAGAACAGAAACAATAAAAATAAAAGGATCTCTTGAAAACATGAACCACATAACATATTTCAAGAGGACATTATAAAATAATGATGTACTGTAAAATAATGATGACTAACATAATGTAATAAAAAATAAATAAAAATTTAAAAATAAAATGAAATTTTCATTTTTTTAACTAAAAAATTATGGATCAAAACAATGACAATGAGCAAGGAAATTGTTCTCATCAAATACAAAATTTGAAAGGATTGATTTCTTCTATAAATGAAGCTTTTAATTGATGATCCAAACAATGAGAATAAAAAAAGAAAGATTATTCATATAAAATTCCCAACTCAGAAACAACAAATGCAATTCTGGCTTGCCCAATAAGATAATTTACATTCATTAAGTCAGAAAATTAAATAAAAATACAAAACTTAGAAACTTTACTATGTTTATTAGAAAATTATCCTGGAAAATTATCATTATGTCCTTCTGATAGTGGAACATTTTCTAGAAAAACACAATTTGATTCAAATTATGATTTTCTGTTGAAGGAGTATGGCGCAAAATATTTTTGGACATCAAGAATTATTCAGGGACGCCTGGGTGGCTCAGTTGGTTAAGCCACTGCCTTTGGCTCAGGTCATGATCCCGGGGTCCCACATCGGGCTCCTTGCTTCTCCGTCTGCCTCTGCCTGCCACTCTGTCTGCCTGTGCTCACTCTGACAAATAAATAAATAAAATCTTAAAAAAAGAAAAAAAGAATTATACAAATGGACAAAGAGACTATAAAAATGGACCTTTCTATTCTAAGTTTAAAGACAGAGGATTTTGCTATTATTCTTATGTGTTTCCCAACCAATCTTCCAGATCAGTTTGGGTCAATACAGTGTTTGTGACTGAAACATTCACTTAACACACGTGTGTGTGTCTGCATACTCACACACACACACCCCTAAAACATAAAACATTTGGTCTCACAAAAATAAATACGCAATTACTAGAAATGAAACTTTTTGAATAAATAATGAACGATGGGTAGTTTTAAATAAAAACAAGTAGATACTAATATAGAACACTGGAATGATGTTGTGTGGCACATTTATTTTATGACCCTATTATCACAATATGGTAAAAAATAGTGGAACGTTTCTAGAATTTGTAGAGGGTTTTTTGTTTTGTTTTTGTTTTTAATTTAAGATTTCATTTATTTTTCAGAGAGAGAGAACACAAACAGAGGGAGTGGCAGACAGAGGGAAAAGCAGGCTTCCTGCTGAGCAGGGACCCTGACTCTGGTCTGGATCCCATGACTCTGGGATCATGACCTAAGCCAAAGGCAGATGCTTAATGTCTGAGCCACCCAGACACCCCTGTAGAAGGTATTTTAAATGCTGTTACTAGAACGGTCAAACAGATAAAACACTTTTTTAAATATTGTAATAAAAGTTACTACTTGGGATTGACTACTTAAATACTCTTAATTAAGAATTGATAATGCCTATTAATGGAATTGGCTGTTTTCTTTCTTTCCTAGGACTGGCTTTATTAATTATGAAAGTTAAGATATATGCCTCTTTTTAAAATATTTTATTTATTTATTTGACAGAAATCACAAGTAGGCAAAGGAGGCAGGCGGTGGGGGGGAGCAGGCTCCCTGCTGAGTAGAAAGCCAGATTCAGGGCTTGATCGCAGGACTCTGAGATCATGACCTGAGCCAGAAGCATTAACCCACTGAGCCACCCAGGCGCCCCAAGATATATACCTTTAAGATATATCATACAATAACAAAATAACTAGTCTTGACACCTGGGTGGCTCAGTCTGTTAAGCGTCTGCCTTCAGCTCAGGTAACGATCCCAGGGTCCCGGGATTGAATCCCTCACTGAGCTCTTTGCTCAATAGGAAGCTGTTTCTCCCTCTGCCTGCCACTCACCCTGTTTGTGCTCTCACTCTCTGACAAATAAATAAATAAAATCTTAAAATAAAAAGGGAAATAACAAGCCATTATTCATAGTTTAATTATATAATTACACAATTATAACAATAAAATGTATTTCTGGAGTTAGAAATCAGTATATAGGACTTTATAGGATATTTATCATACCTGGGGCGGGGGGGGGGGTGAAACCCAGAATATCTAGTTCTCTATTTAAAAAGTTACCTTGTCAATTCACAGTAAATCTGTAAAAATAACCTTTGAGTATAAAAGAAAATATTCAGCTTCATTCCTGAGAAATGAAGAATGCAAATTAAAACTATACTAAGATGCCATCCCTCACCTGTCAAATTGGTAAAAACTGAAAAGAGAACAATATTCTTTTGCAAGGCTACAGAGACATAGGCACTTTTATATATTGCTTGTGGGAAAGAAAACTGGCACAACAATTATAGGATAAAAGTTAGCAATATCTAAAGTAACAACACATGTATTTACATTTTGACCCAGTGATCCTGCTTCCTGGAATTTTTGCTAAAGATACACCTCCAATAATATGAAAATGCATATACACAAGATCATCAGTTGTCATTGAAAAATGTTGCAAACAACCTGAATCCCATCCATAAGAGTTGTTGAACAGACTATGGTACATTCTCCTAGTAAACATTCTTATTTAAAAAGGGTGAGGAAGATATTTATGAGATAATGTGGATTGATTTTCAGGATATTGTTAAGCACAGCATTAGGCATTTAATTAATAATATTTGTGGTAGGTTAAAGCTTTTTAAAAATGTATAATTTGTTGTGTTACTTTTCACAGGCTTGGTAAACATTCTTTTTTAAAACTTATTTTGCCTTTATGACAGAATAATAAAACATGTATTGGCTTTTATTTGATTTTTCTGATAGGCTTTCCACCAAAACTACTCTAAAACATTTTTCTAAAGCAGCAGCAGTTCCCGAGTTGGCTGAGTATCACATCAGCCACAGACCTTTAAGAAAATAGAGATTTAAAAAAAAAGAAGAAGAAAGAAAAGAAAAGAGAAATAGAGATTTCTTGGCCACCCATAAGTCTGGGTGCTGTCCAGAAATCTCTTTCCCAAAGCCCTGTGGCTGATTCTGAGTATCACCCAAGTTTAGGAAACTCTGCTGAGAGTATGTATGCAAAATAGGAAAAGAATAAATTCTTTTTCTGTGGTTTTTGTTTAGAAGCTTCTGGAATTATCAGTCATATCATAATCAGGGTTTAACTATTTGGCCAAAGTGTCGCATCCTGAAATTGGAAGATTTTAAAGGAAAACTCACAGCAGTGAAGAATTCTGCTTGTCTCATGCAGAAGTTTAGTGTGGTGATGCCTGTACTTGAAGCCAGTCCACAGAGATGGATACCTGATCCTAATGCATCCATGGCTTGTGAGTCCGCAAGGTTGCTAATGTCAGTGTCTGGTTTCTCTTCTGTAAAATGTGTACAGTTTGGTATTTTTCACATAGCACTGGGAATCAGTGAAGATACACAGATAAAATATTTGTAGAATCTAGTAAGTATTCTAGTTCTGAACATTTAAATATTCTATAAATAATATTTACATTAAATATTATTTATATTATATATTATATATTATATATAAATATATAAAATATATATTATAGTACACATATTATAATATTATATATAAATATTTATATTAAATATTACTTATATTAAATTAATATAGAATATTAAACCTTCTATATTTAAAGCCAAATTGTGTCTCTGTTCATTATAGTTTTTAAAAGTTTAATTCTATATTTAGATTACACTTTTATATATTTGTATGTATGTACGTATGTATGTATGTATCTATTTATCTACTTACCTATCATCTTTACCATTCATCCATCACTCCCTTAATATTCCCTATAAATTAAAACAAAGCATGAACGTAGGTTACTTGGGAATACTGTTTGCTTTTATTAATGTCAGTGTCTGCATCAGGTGACTCACAGAAAATTTGAAGTGGAGTCATAGACTAACCACCTAAGGCAATATGGAAATAACTCTACTGAGGATGAACAGGAGCTCCACGCTTCTTTGAAAGGCAGATGAATAATTATGTTCCATATGATCTAATATAAACATTTACATCTGTTAAACATATATCTTTCATAAATCCTGGCAGAATCGAATACAATTCACAAACAGTTATATTATTATATAATTGCCTTATTTTTCTGATGCATATTGTGTGCTATTATTTCAGAAAACATACAAGTAAAATCATATTTATCTTAGATAAATACATCCTGCATATTTTCAATAAAGTGATAGAAGTCACCATAATAATTTAAAAACCACATATGGTTGAGAAAAATGCCAAAGGGGGGAAATTAATTTTGATTCTGATAGTATGTTTCCTGAGCTGGAACAGAATCCTGATTTGCTGGTGCAATTCACACCTCTTCATTACTGCTATTAGCAATTCCTAATCTGCTTCTGGAGTCTATAAAACCTTAGTGTATCAGGGAGATGCCAAAATCATATGTAATTCTTGATGCTGTGTTATGAAAGTGATTTATTAATAAGCAATATTCAGGCCTCCAGATGAAGTGTGGAGTCCAGATCAATTCACAGAAGGCAGTTCTCGATCTTTTATTTTTCTTTTCATTTTCTTTTTTAAATATCTTCAAAGTAAAATCATGATTATTACAATTCTGAAGCACATTTCAAGTTGGGAACATCATGTTAACTTACTTATCAAGCAATCATATTCTGAATTCTGGTTTTTGGAAAGGTGGCTTTCACACTTTTTGATTGAGAACTACAAGAAAGATATTTTATGTCCTGACATAGTACACAGACCATCCTCCACAGCAACACACACACACACACACACACACACACACACACACACACGTGGGGTGAGATCTTGCAGAAGCCTAACTTCACTCTTGATAAAATTAAAATGATCAAGAATTTTTCAAATGGAAAATGAATCTTAGAGTACGTGTTTATAGACATGGACATTGAGAGCAGAGAAAGGCATTTTTCCAGAAGAGACAAAATTAGAAGTAAAACGTACAAGGTCTAATGATGGTTCTCCTACTTCTTTGTTTAGGTCTTCTCTTATTTGGAAAAAAAAAAAAAAAGCTACTGTGTTAGTCTTTTTGGGGTTATAATGAAATGTCAGGTGGCTTATAAATAACAGAAATTTACTTCCCATAGTTCTGGAGGTTGGGAGTCCAAAATCATGGTGATGGAGGATTTGGCATCTGGTGAGCATCAAGGTTCTAAACCAAATCTTTTCACCTTAACCTCACATGATGGAGGGCGTAACAGAGCTCCTCAGAGTTGTTTATAAAAGCCCTAATCCCAATTCATGAGGGCTTTGCCTTCATGACCTAATGGTTTTCTAGAAGCCCAACCTTTAAATACTATCACATTGGGGATTAGGACTGAACATATGAACTTTCGGGGGATGCAACTGTTCAGTCCAAAGGACTTACCTTTTTTTTTTTTCCCCTTTATGCACCGAGTCCTTAACAATGTCCTGATTAGGATCTGACAGTTTTGTTTTATTAATAAAGAAATAAAGGCTCAGAGAAACTAATACCTTGTCCAATGTCACACAGCTTGTAATTGGTGGAAACGATGTCCATTTGGCTTCAAAACCAACACTACTCTGTTTCTCTGCACAATTTCCTTCTATTCTTCAATAGCACAGTAGAGTTGACCTCATTATTGTCCTTTTAAAAATAAGAAAAGAACCTCAGGGAGACGACTTTATGAAGGTCACATAGAAAGCCTTCCACGTTTTGATTTGATTTTCATCCATAAAATAGAGCTATTTCACCTCTGAGAAATATATTGAAGAAACCAAATAAAATTGAATGTCATAAATATAATGTGAGAAGGAGTAAAATCTTGATTAATAAGAAAGTGCCAGGCCGCTATGGCTAATTGAAGGTTAACTAGAGGCTTCTTTTTGCTTTAACCTTTAATGCTAAAAATCCTTTCAAAATAGATGGAGCCACATTCTGGTTCATATAAGTTTAGTGTAATGAACACAATTAAACCTTGCTCTGAGTGGCTTTTTTTTTTCTTCAATTTTTGTATATCCTTACAGATTAAGATCATACAGGAAACTGATTTACATTTTTATGGAGAACAGGAAGAAAATTAAATGAGGCTCTTTTGATCAAGTCTATAGTAGGATTTTACATGACCTCTTTCTTTAAAACAAAACAAAAACATCCTGGTCTGGTGGTTTTGTTTCTTTGAGACTGATTCAAGGAGCTTTGTCTGTAGAACACTACATAATTGAAACTTATGTCCTTCCCTCTAAATGGAATTTTAGGTACTAGTACCTTTTTTTTTGCTTTTGCTTATGTAAAGTATCACCTTATATCCAGGAAAATATGTATTTATTACTTTATGGATTGTTTGGAGAAAATAAAATCTGTAAACTCACTAACCATTAGAAAGAATATTAACGGTTCAAGTTTCCCACAGAAAAACCAGTGAAATGCCCACACTGAACAGTTGACCTTAATCACTCTTTGCCCAGACTGCCACCCATCAACCTTCCATTTATGTACCATCTACCACCTTCCCTATTCTCACGGACAAATATTTTTTGGAAGAGAGGGATGAATAATTTGAAATGGGAACAAGTTAAAGGCATAATAAAAAGGATATATACCAGAAGTGGCTACTAGGAGTTCTTTGGGTGACTTTGTTGGCTGGTCAAAATCATAGCATTTACATTTTAGCCACCCAGGTGCCCCAGCATGGCTCTTGGATATATGTTCTCTGTCTTCCTTCCTGCCTCCTTTCCTCTCTTCCTTCTTTTCTTCCTTCTCTTCCTTCCTTCCTTCCTTCCTCCCTTCCTCCCTCCTTCTCTTTCTTTTCTATTTATGTTTTATTTTGGATAATTTTTATTTATCTATCTTCTAAATCACTGGTTATTCCTTTAGTAGTATCCCATCTGCCAATAAGCTCAGTGAAGGAAATCTTCATCTTTGATATTATTTTTTTTTTTTTACTAACACATATTCTGGTTTCTTTCTCTCTACTATAATTCTCATCTTTTCCTATATATAATTCACCTTTTCCACTAGAAACTTTAACACATTCATCATTGCTATTTAAAAAACCCATCTGATTATTCTAATATCTGGGGCATTTCTTTAGTTTTGTTACTCAACTATAGACAGTGGACCTCCTCTTCTTCTCCACCTCCTCCTCCTCCTCCTCCTCTTCCTCCTCTTCCTTCTTCTTCTTCTTCCCTTGCTTCATTGTGTGTCTTGTAGTGTTTGACTGAATAACACCGTGTGGAAAATAACTATAGAATATGATGTATGTGGCATTTATATCAGTAAATGGCAACCCCTCCAGCTCTTTACTTGCGTCATCAGTGAGCTCTTAGTGTAAGGAGTGGATTCCATTATATCAACAGTTGATGTGGGCTTTGGCTTTTTCTTGGAACAGCTGTTTTTGGTGTAGCATAAGCTTTACATCTACCAGTGTTTGGCTTCTATCTGCTGGGGCTTGCCTGAGGAGCTGGGGACTTTTCTCAGGGTTCAAATTCTCCCCTCAGATTTTGGTAGTACCTGCAGAGCTATGCCACAGAGTGTTTCTCTCCTGGCTCTTGTCCAATGGGACATTGTTTGTGCTTGTCATTTAGTGCTAGATTTGTCATGTAACTTGGGCAGATCTTGTTTTTTTTTTGGCCAGTTTTCAGCAGAACTTTTTTCCTGGGCTTCAGGGATGGGGCTTTCTTTCCATTCCTGATTCTTTTTTCTGTGGCAGCCAAACTCTATGTGGTTGTAGGGAAAGATTTCCTGTCTTTTCTCTGGTAATAGCAGATCTCTTTTCACCAAGAGGGTAGGACACCAGGTTCAAGTAGAAGAAGTTTTGCTTCTATCTCTAACTCAGCAAGAATGGATCTCTGGCTGTGTCCTCAGGATGAGAGGCTTCCTTTCCCCTTACAGAGTCACACAGGTTCTACTTCTACTCCTACACCAGAAGCAATGCATCTTTACCCATGCTTTGGGGATGAGAGGGCTTATTTCCCCTTTTTAGCATATTAAGGCTTTGGTTTTGTAAAAAGGAACCATACAGAAAAGTAGCACAGATTTAGCTTGCTTACTAGCAGCTGCCAAGTCTCCTCCTTCACTTGAGCCACTGAACAGAACTCTACCTTGTCACTTGCCTTGTCTCCGATTTTCTAGGCACCTGATGGAGGTCTGCGGGAAAGATGTGAGAGAGTGTGAACTTCTCTTGTGTCTGGCTCTACCAGCTATTCTAAACCAGGATGCCACATTGGTCTTTAAAAATTTGTTAGGCTTCAGCTCATTTCTTTTTGCCATCTTTGTCATATGTCCTGCGCTCTGACAAAGGTGAATATGTTTGTGTACGCTGGCTCTCTTTAGATGAGGCGCATCCTTGTTTGGAATTCCGTTTACTTGAATGCCTTGTGACTTCAGCTCTCTGCTGGGTTAAGAAAATGATCATTTTGTAGATTATATAGCTTTTCTCCAGATTAAGGAGGGACCTCTGCTTTGCATCTTTCAACATTTTGAAAAGAAAAGTTAACTTGGGGCTAAAGCCTTTACAGTGTAAGTTATATAACAAGCCTTTGAAAGCATGTTTTTACCATTACCCTAGTCTCCTGAAGCTTATCTCCTCAAGCCTCTGCTCCCCTTCTATTTTTAATGTTTTACCAGAAGCTATGGAACAACTTCTGGGTGGTGTTCAGTAAGGGTAGAGGCAACCTCTATGCCCTTACACAGGCAATCAGTTGAAAAGACACAAAAGAGCTCTGGTCAGGTGTGCCCTTCTATTGTCTTTGGGCTTCCCACAGTGAACATTCATTGCTGCCATGGAACTAGTCATTTTCCTTGCCATATTGCCCTGGGCTTCTGCTGTGATCAGGATTCCCCTTGCTGTCTTGCAAGTTCAATTAAAGTTATATCAACATCATTAACAGCCTACAGCATAAACTCCTTAGTATCTTGAAGTCATTAGGTTATTAAATTTCAACTTATTCTCTCAGAAATGTCTTTAATATATTAGGTTTGTTCCATTTGAAATTTTGTTGTAATATCTCTTAAATTTCTTCCAATCTGTAATAATCTCACCTCCTTTTATGGTATTTATTTGTTGAAGAAATAGGGTCATTTGTCCCATAGAATATATCATATTCTGGATTTTGAAAAAAAAAAGTTTTATATTACTTAAATCTATTTTATTAAAAATTTAAAAATATAATGTTTTCCTTCTCTTTTTAACAATATGGTTACTAGCCAGAGTATCAATCAAATTATAAATTAGGCAAGTGTGGAAAAAGAACAGATGGAAGAAAGCAGAAAAGAAAGATGCTGACCCAGACTAATTTAGATGAGGTAGAAAAACTGGGGTAGTGAAATTTCATCAGGTTAGGCAACTTTCTCTCTTTGTCATCACCTTGACAAGTGTTAGAGAATGGAGTGGTTAGTAGAATATGTCTCCAACCACAAAATATGACAGTTTTGAAGAATTGGATATCTGATATCCAACTCCACAAATGTGGTGATAAATATAAGTGACATTTAGCCCTCTTAATAACATAAATAACAGTCACAAACATGGAGCCAGATTTCCTGCCACAAAATATAATTTTGGGTTTTACATGGACTTGCTAACTCTTTCCAACTAGACACAAAAGGCACTTATTTGGCTTTTCCAAGTGATATATTGAAAATGAGAATCTTATGTCTACCAAGCCTGTTTGAATTAGGGGCCTGGTTATGGATCTCCTTGCTAGATCATTTGGTATCTTCCCCACAATTTTTTAATGTTATAAGGAGAGATTCAGGTCAATGTTAAGCTCAGCCTGCAGTTGGAAGTTCTGAAGTGCAGCAGTAAGCCTAAGGGGACCATGGAGAGGGAAAAAGAGAACTGTCCTAAGATTGTATGCATCCAACCTTCAAGTCACTTTTCACGCTGGCTGGGGCAACTTCTCAGCTTCTCTTTCTGTTGCCATGCTCTGTTACTGCCTCACCAGATGATCTGTCCACATATAGCCTCTTCCATTTGAAATACTGGGCTTTTGTTCTTATCACAATTTCTGTATTCTCACTTAAGTTATGCCTATTACAGCAAAATGACTTCCATAGAAGAATCATCAATCCAAGAATATAGGTACGAGCAAATTTTTTCTTGGCAAAGTAAATTCTAATCATCAAAATGTTCCTTTTTAGGAATGTTCTGAATATAAACTTATATGACGAGTTCTGTGTTTCTAAAGTAGGAGAGGTTTTATTGAACATCTAGTTAATCAACTGGTTGAGTGTCCTTAGGAATGCTTATTCAGGGGTGCCTGGGTGGCTCAGTGGGTTAAGCCTCTGCCTTCAGCTCAGGTCATGGTCTCAGGGTGCTGTGATCAAGCCCCTCATCGAGCCCTACATCAGGCTCTCTGCTTGGAGGAGAGCCTGTTTCCTCCCCTCTCTCTGCCTGCCTCTCTGCCTACTTGTGATCTCTCTCTCTCAGTGTCAAATAAATAAATAAAATGCCTTTTTCCAAAAGGGTTTTTTTGACATTTTTTGACGTTGAACAATGTCAAGTGTTCTAATATGAATGTAATTGGGGATTCAAAAGGAGAAAATAGACAGAATGAGGCATATGACATTTAAAGAGGTAATTTTTGAGAATTTTTCAAAATTTAATAAAGAAAACAAATCACAGATCTAAAATTCCCAGAAGACACACACACCTATATGATATAAATCATAGTCACACTGCTTAAAACCAAAGAAAAAGATTTTATCCTGAAGGCAGACAAAAAATAGAAATGCTATACACAAAGAAACAAGAATAAGGATACAGCAAGCCAGAAAGCAATGGAGTGACACCTTTTAAAGTGTTTAAAGAAAGAGAAATTGTCTACCCAGTACTGTATCCCCAACAAAACTATTTTTTTTTTCAAAAATAAAGACAAAACCATATTTTTTTCTTTGCATACCAACAATTGTGGAGAGAATTCTTTGGCAGAAGAGCTGTGCTAGAAGTATTAAAGGAAGTTCTTCAGGCAGAAGGTTTGGCAAATTTAGATTTATACAAAGTGAAGAGTACTAAAAATTATAAAAACAAATATAAATGTATTTTTCTAATCCACTTTAGAAGATAGTTGATTGCTTAAAGCAAAAATAGAAGTGATATATTATGGATTTTTTAACATATTAAGAAGTAAAATTAGGGGCACCTGGGTGGCTCAGTGGGTTAAAGCTTCTGTCTATGGCTCAGGTCATCATCCCAGGGTCCTGGGATGAGTCCTGCATCGGGCTCTCTGCTCAGCAGGGAGCCTGCTTCCTCCTCTCTCTGCCTGCCTCCCTGCCTACCTGTTATCTCTGCCTGTCAAATAAATAAATAAAATCTTAAAAAAAAGAAGTAAAATCATATCAATTATAGCACATAAGATGAAAAAAGGAAACAGAATTATACTGTTGTAAGGTTCTTATACTTACATGGAATAGAACAATATTATTTAAATGTAAAGAGTAAGATAAAGATGCTTATTATAAATCCTGGAGCAATCATTATATATAAATACACACATACACATATATATACACACACACATACTCACATACACACACATACATATAATTTGTAAGTCATGTTGTAAGTGAAGGCAAATGGAATAATAAAACTCAAGCCAAAAGGAGATAGAAAAAAAAGGAAAAACAAAGAACAAATAAAACAAAACAGTATCAAAGTGGTAGATTTAAATCCAATCACACCAATAATTACAGTCTAAATAAAATTTCTGGTTAGTATCCAAAATATATAAAGAATTTATAAAACTCAAGATCCACAAACTAAATAATTGAGTAATAAAATGGGCAGAAGCTATGAAAAGACATTTCTCCAAAGAAGACATCTAAATGTCTAAGAGACACATGAGAAGGCGCTCAACATCACTCATGATCAGGGAAATGCAAATCAAAATTATAATGAGATGTCACCTCACACCTGTCAGAGTGGATAAAATCAACAACACAAGAAATAACAGGTGTTGGCAAGGATGTGGAGAAAAAGGAACCCTTGTGCACTGTTGGTAGGAAAGGAAACTTGTGCAGTCACTGCGGAAAACAGTATGGAGGTTCCTCAAAAAGTTAAAATAAAATTACCTTATGATCCAGCAATTGCACTACTGGGTATTTACCCAAAGAATATAAAAATACTAATTCAAAGGGATATACATGCACCCCTATGTTTATTGCACCATTATTTACAATAGTCAAGACACGGAAGCAGACCAAGTGTCCATTGACTGATGAATGGATAAAGAGGATGTATGTATATACACAATGGAATATTATTCAGTCATTAAAAAAAAGCTTGCTATTTACAATGATGTGGATGGCGCTAGAGAGTATTATGCTAAGTAAAATAAGTCAGTCAGAGAAGGACAAATACCATACAATTTCTCTCACACGTGGAATCTAAGAAATGAACCGAACAAGCAATTGGGAAAAACAGAGAGAGAGAGATAAGGAAACAGATTTAGTTATAGAGAACAAACTGATGGTTACTAGAGGAGGGAGGTGGGGGGATAAGTTAAATAGAGGAGCGAGATGAAGGAGAGCACTTGTGATGAGCACCAGGTAATGTATGGAAGGACTGAATCACTATATTGTACACCTGAAGCTAATATTACACTGTAATTATTATATAACTAATTATTACACTGTAACTGGAATTGAAGACTTAAAGACAATTCTGAAAACTACAATGAAAAAGCAGATAGTACCAAATTGAATACAAAAAATATTTCTTTCCAACTATATGTCAAAAAAGAGAAATTGTCTAATATAATTCTATATTATGCATTATTTATTATAATATTACACATATTATAATATTATATTACATATTTAACATAAATTATATGTTATCTTTGTAATATTGCTACCTTAAATGTTTGGTAGAATTTTTCATTGAAACTATCTAGGCCTGGGCACCTGGGTGGCTCAGTTGCTTAAGCACCCAACTCCTGATTTCAACTCAGGTCATGATCTCAGGGTCCTGGGGTTGAGCCATGTCAGACTCCCTGCTCAACAGGAAATCTGCTTCAGGATTCTCTCTCTCCCTTTGCCCCTTCCCCTATTTGCTCCTTCTCTCTCTCTCAAATAAACAAATAAATCTTAAAAAAAAAAAAAAAAAAAAAAAAAAAAGAAGAAGAAGAAGAAAGAAACTATCTAGGCCTAAAGTCTTCTGGTAAAAAGGGTTTAACTCTGAATTCAATTTCATTAATAATAATAATCCAGCTATCTGGCTACAGTTCCTTCTTTTTTTAAAGATTTTATTTATTGATTTGAGTGAGAGAGAGAAAAAAAGAGGGCATGTGGTGGGTGGACGTGGTCGGGGAAGGAGCAGAAGGAGAGGCAGAAGAATCCCAAGCAGATACTGTGCTAAGCACAGAGCCTGACAAGGCTCCCTCTCACAACCCTGAGATCACTACCCGAGCAGAAACCAACATTGGATGCCCAATCAACTGCACCACCCAGGTGCCCTGGTTACACCTTCTTGAGAAATTTTTGGTAATTTATATTTTTCAAGGAATTTGTCTATTTTATCTTAGCTATGAGATTCACTGTCATAATTTTGTTCATATTCCTTGACTAGCCTTTTAATTCCTATAAGATATGTAATGATGTCCCATTCTTTATTCTAGATATTGATTCTTTTCTCTTTCTTCTTTCACTTTTGCCTTTTCTGTGTTAGTAAGTCTGGCTAAATAGTTTTATAAGGCTAAATATTTAGATAGTATCCTGATGTCTCTCAAGGTTTTGGTTTTAAATGTTAAATAGAATTTATAATATAAGTTCTAAAGAGCTAGAAGCAAAATGGAAAACTTGCAGAGTAACAATTTTATAATAACATAATAATAGAAATAGCAGGCATTCTATATTCAGATGGCAAAAATCTAAGGAGATGAGTAAGTATCCTTTATATCATCTGACTGTTACCATAACTAGGAATATAATGTTTCACTTGAAGAAATGCATTTTTGTAGTCAAAAAAAAAAAAAAAAAACTTGAATAAAAAGAAGTCTTGGGTACTTTGTGGCTCAACATCATGATCTAAAAACAAACAAACAAACAAAGGAATCTACATTTTATCCTAGGTGTTAAAAGCTGTCCACCCATTTAAATAAGATGGTCATGATAAGGCATGTCAATAAAAACCTCCATGAACTCTACTATGTAATATATATTTCTAATTCCTTTCTTCAGATAACCTAATTTCTCTCTCAGATCTTCCAAATTAAGAAATGACACATCATTGTTATGACACAATGAGGTAAGACTTCAAAGCATGAGTGGGTGTCAGGCGGAGAGTACTGCTAACAAAAAATAAAAAAGTAGATTGGAGTCCCAAATACCATTTTAAAAAATAGTCATGTCTATTGCTCTCAATCACTTCTTGCTAAAAATGAAATATCACAGGATATAAAGTGTCAGGGAGGCAGTCAAGAGACTTCCTTTAGATTTTTCATTGCATAAAATTAATTGGTTCAATTGAAGTTGGAGGATTGTCTAGGGGTTTCTGATAAATGTGCTTTAAAAATCATGTAGTAGTAGGTTTTGAAGTGAGAGGGAGATCTATTTATTAGTACAAGCTGTTCCATTGGAGGCATTTGAAATTTGGTCAAACTAATTCTAGAAATAAATGTTCCCATCAGAAGTTGCATGCATTGCCAATAAAGTAAATGTAAGATAAAGCCGGTACACAGAGGAAAATGTTGTCTTTAGGCAAGGTACAATTTCTTTTTGTTCGTTTGTTTGTTTTATTTTTACTATTTTTAACAGAGTTTATCTATTTATTTGACACAGAGAGAGAGCACAAGAAAGGTGAGCAGCAGGCAGAAGGAGCTGGACAAGCAGGCTTCCTGCTGAACAGGAAGGCCAATGTGAGGCTCAATCCCAGGGCCCTGGGATCATGACCTGAGCTGAAGGCAGATGCTTAACCAACTGAGTCACCTAGGTACCCCTGTTTGTTTAGGTGAGATCATAAAAGTAAATCTATTTTTCCTGTTAGGGTGCAGAGTAAGTATAAAGTTCTCATCCTGGATATAGAGTCTCCATTAAGGGGAATGGCCCTCAGTGTCATCTGTTTCTCCTTCTTGTATAGCAACATGTTGTTTCATAGATCAATGGAACAGAACAGAGAACCCAGAAATGGACCCTCAATGATGTGGTCAACTAATCATCAACAAAACAGGAAAGAATGTCCAATGGAAAAAACAGTCTCTTCAACAAATGGTATTGGGAAAACTGGACAGCCACATGCAGAAGAATGAAACTGGACCATTTCCTTATACCACACATGAAAATAGACTCAAAATGGATGACAGACCTCAATGTGAGATAGGAATCCACCAAAATTCTTAAGAACACTGGTAGCAATCTCTTGACCTCAGCTGCAGCAACTTCTTCCTGGAAACATCGCCAAAGACAAGGGAAACAAGGGTAAAAATGAACTATTGGGATTTCCCTAAGATCAAATGCTTTTGCACAACAAAGGAAAAAGTTAACAAAAGCAAAAGACAGCTGACAGAAAGGGAGAAGATATTTGCGAATGACATATCAGGTAAAGGGCTAGTATTCAAAATCTATGAAGAACTTATCAAACTCAGCACCCAAAGAACAAATAATCCAATCAAAAAATGGGCAGAAGACATGAACAGACATTTCTGCAAAGAAGAAATCTAAATGGCCAACAGATATATGTAAAACTGCTCCACATAACTCAGCATCAGGGAAATACAAATCAAAACCACAGTGAGATACTACCTCACACCAGTCAGAATGGCTATGTTGGTGAGAATGCAGAGAAAGGGGAGCCCTCCTACACTGTTGGTGGGAATACAAGCTGGTGCAGCCACCCTGGAAAACAGTACAGAGCTTCCTCAAAAAGTTGAAAATAGAGTTACCCTACAACCCAGCAATCACACTACAGGGTATTTACCCTAAAGATACAAACGTAGTGATCAGAAGGGGCATGTGCACCCAAACGTTTATAACAGCAATGTTCACAATAGCCAAACTATGTAAAGAACCTAGATGTATATCAACAGATGAATGGTTAAAGAAGATGTGATATATATATATATATATGATGGAATACTATGCAGCCATCAAAATCCCTAAAATCTTGCTAAGTGAAATAAGTCAATCAGAGAAAGACAATTATCATTTGATCTCTCTGATATGAGGAATTGAGAGGCAGGGCGGGGGGTGGTGAGGGGTAAAAAGGGAAGGGAGACAAACCATAAGAGACTCTTAATCTCAGGAAATAAACTGAAGGTTGCTGGGGGCTGAAGAGAGAGCGATAGGATGGCTAGAGTTTGGACATTGGGGTGGGTATATGCTATGGTGAGTGCTGTGAATTATGTAAGACTGATGATTCACAGACCTCAGCATCTGTGTACCCCTGAAGCAAATAATACATTATATGCCGATAAAAAATTAAAAAAAAAACACACACACAAACATAAAAATAAAAAAAAGAATTATGTTGTTTGTCTCCTACCACTGACAGCCTGTGAAAATTCTATGACAAATGACAAGGCAAGAAAGATTTGGAAGAGTCTTGATGCCACCCTTTCGCCAATGGTTTTGAATATATTATATTATATTACAGTATCTAAAATGTAAATAGTCCTTTAGAGTATACTGTCACTGCCACAGCATGACTTGCTTGGAGTTCAGTGGTGCTGGGGTCACTTGGTGTGAGTCTGCATGTTAGCATGATAGCTTTTGAGTGAAGTCAGCCAAGTTACCTTCTTGGGGTCTTGGCTATATTTACACAAAATGGAAATGCTATAAAGCATTTTACAAAGAGTTGTTCAATGAATTATCCAAGAAAGCATATGTGAGAACAATCTGAAAATTGTGAAGATAGATATAACTTTAAGGATTTTTTTATCACTGGGAAAGAGCAGATAGAGGTGAAATCTGCTCCAGAGAGCAGGGTCAGTGGTGAGTATAAGAGAATCTTTCTTGGCTCTATTTTGGGAAATCTTTTTATCAGTCAAGACAGCTATTAATTTGGGCGCCTCGGTGGCTCAATCATTAAGTGGCTGCCTTTGGCTCAGCTCATGATCCCCGGGTCCTGTGACCGAGCCCCACATCGGGCTCCCTGCTCAGCTGGAAGCCTGTTTCTCCCTCTCCCACTCCTCCTGCTTGTGTTCCTTCTCTCACTGTGTCTCTCTCTGTCAAACAAATAAAATCTTAAAAAAAAAAAAAAAAAGATATGTTAAAAAAAAAGACGCTATTTATTTAACTGCTTTAGTCCTGTGTGATTCTTAAAAGTGCTATGAATCCTTTTAAAGAGCAGGTTTGCTATATTAATGACTTGCTGGGACTTAATAAATTATAATAACCAAATAAAACTAATCCTTACCATGTTCATATGATGTTGTAGGTAAGGATATAAATAAAGCTTATTCCCTGGACAAAGATAACTGTATGTCTCGCTTATGGGAACCTCAGTCCATGATAGTAATGGAGAAGGAAGGCTCAGTAACTAAGACTAAAAGCCAGGAAATTATAAGGATTCCACTGTATTTTTTTTCCCTAATAGAAATTGTATATCTGTCCCCAAATATTGATTAATTTTAAATAGATTTTAAAATTCTTCCCTCAAACTTTTCCTTTTTCTACTTTTCCAAAGTCATGTCTTTCATATATGGCTGTTTTTCAAAATGCTTGTCAATGGATGTCACTAGGATATAACAGGAAAAAATAAAACCCCACAGTTTTTCATATCTCTGTAGAAACACAGAGATATATTCTGTCATTTCTCCTCCTTGGAGAAGTTAGGTGTTGACTTGTAATGTGTTCTCACTGAAAGACTTTGTTGTCATGAAAGAGTTAACTGACTTGAGAAATGAGCTTTAAACTCCCTCTGAGGAAAGAACGGTGCTGGTCCATCAAAAAAGCATTTGGCATTATTGAAGAGCACTGGAAAAGACTGAACGTAATTGTCAGAGTCTGAAATCTGCCCCAAGTTATACAGATGAGGGCTCAGGGAAAAAACAAACAAACAAACAAACAAAACAAAACAAAAATATAAAACAGACAAAACAAAACCACAAAAATAAGTTCAATTTTGAGCTTTCTACATGAACAAATTCGTTCCATTTCAGTAGCTTGTGCTGTGCAGTGACCATGTGTAGGCACTACTCTAGGCACTGGGAACTTGCTGGTGAATAAGACACAAGTCTCAATCTCAAAGAACTCACAGAGGCTCTGAACAGAGATTTCTAATGCCCTGTGATGCGACAGAGAACCAGGTGACGAATGGCATCTTCAGCCTAACCCAAGCTAACACAACCAAGTAACTGTTAAATGGTGAGTAGATATCAGCTGTATCTGGGCAACACTGAAAAAGGAAAAGAATTTAGATTAAGAGTACACCATAACATAAGGAAGTTCAGCATCATAGTGACACCAAACATGAGAGGGGAAGACAAGAGACATGGCTTGGAGACATAAGGAAAAGTCTTTATGATGGGACTATTTTCTTTGTTAAGGAGCAAGGAGTGTGCACTTCATTCTGTGGATATAATTTCAAAAACTATCTTATCAGGCACTTGACCTGGAAAGGTTCTCTTTCTTAATACAGACTCCAACTCTACCCATTACCCTTTAAACAGTTATACTCAGTAGACTCAGGATGGGGTCAGGAATATATCACTGACAAAGAAAAAATTGCCCAATGAAAAGCAAATGGAAAAACGTATTATAGAAAAGTAAGTCTATCAGTAATCACAAGACATGTAATTAAATTTTGTTCTCATACAGTGATTCCATTTTTGATATTTAATACTTTTTACAATAAACCAACAAACTCTTAACAAGTAATAGATAAGAATTTTCTTAAGTTAGTAAAGGGCATCTCTCAAATCTATTGTAAAGAAAATGTCTTATTTTGAAACTTTAGAAACTTTTCCTCTAATATCAAGAACAAAACTAGGGCACTCACTGTCACTATTATGTAACATCTCACTGGAATACTTGACAGCAGGAGGAGGAAAAACAGGAGGAAGAGAAGCAGGAGAAAGACAGGAGAAGAGATAAAAGGAGAGAAACAGAAAATACAGATGTTCCTAAAAATAAGATTATCAGCTAAGAAAATCAAAAGAAATCTAGAGTAAATAATTAGACTCAGTTAAAATATTTTGCAGTATTGTTGAATACAAGATAAAAAGATAAATTAGTATTTATATACTTTAGCAATGATCATTTAGGAAGTGAGATTTTAAAAAGGATTTGACTTATAAAAGCAAATGGAACTATAAAGTATCTAGAAATAAATCCACCAAAATGTGTAAGATCTTTTGGGAAAGTATTCCTTTTTTTTTTTTTTTTTTTAGATTTTATTTATTTATTTGACAGACAGAGATCACAAGTAGGCAGAGAGGCAGGCAGAGAGAGAGGGGAGGAGGCAGGCTCCCTGAGGAGCAGAGAGCCCAACTCGGGGCTCGATCCCAGGACCCTGGGATCATGACCTGAGCCGAAGGCAGAAGCTTTAACCCACTGAGCCACCCAGGCACCCTATAGGAAAGTATTCCTAAACTTTTGAAGCCTGAATAAACAGAAAATATATAAAATTACTGAATGGGCAAATTCCCTATCAGAGTGACATCAAATTCTCCACATTATCTGTTAATTCAATTCTACTAATTAAATTATAATTCTATTATTTTTTTCCAACTATTGCTTTATTTTATTCATATGCTTAAGCCACATGGAAAAGACATCCAAGCAGTTCTGCTCCATATCAGGAAAAGTTTCCAATTAACACCAATTATGTGGTGACAAATAATTAGAAATGGTGAGATCTTTGGGTCAAGACTAACAAAAATTTCTATAGGACATTTTTGTGGAATGTGACAAAATCGTTCTAAAATTCAGAGAAAAATAAAGATTCTAAAAGAATTTTTTAAAAAGTTTTAAAGAAAAAATATGAGGTAGGTGTCACCCCCTACAAAATAAAAGCACTTTAAAGTTGTGATAATTAAAAGTGTTTTACTGGCATAAAGATAGACAAACAGCTTGATGAAATAGAGAGAGTTATCTAGAAATAGACCTACACATATCCACAATTGATATAAGACAGACAAATTCAATTGGGGAAATGTTGGCTGATTGCTAGAATGACTGAACATCCGCATGCCAAAAAGAAACAAAAAAATGAACTTCAACCCGTATTTCATACCTTATATAAAAGTTAATTTTTAAATGGATCATAGACCTAAATGTGAAAGAAAAAAAAATTTCTATAAGAAAACAGCAGAAAATCACTGAAGCCTTTAGACTAAGCAAAGAATTCTTGGATATAACACCAAAGCATGGTCTGTAGAAATCTTTATCAAAATAAAAAGTACTACTGTATGAAAGACTCTGTTAAGAAAATGAGAAGACAAGTCACAGAAGAGGAAGGGAAGAAAAAAAAAAAAAAAAAAGACTTTCTACAAAGACTTTCTACCCAGCTTGGGACTCCTTAAGAGGAGTTGTTCACTCTGGGGCTTCCTGCTGAGTTGACCAAAACTCAGCATCCATCAGATGCCTCAGGATGGATAGATCCATAGGAGAACTTTCGCTGCCCAGCTAGCTTGCCTTCCTTCTTCCCTTACACAAGTTCAGATCCATTTCCCAGGCTATATGTTCTCTGCCCCCTCCTGCTTCTTTCCCTTTACCTTCAGAGTCTGATCCACCAATAAAGCCGTTGTTCTCTTCCCTCTGTCTTACCATATTTAGAGAATATAGACTAACACTGTACTAAATGCTCGAAGACAAAGGATCATCACCATGAGGACTGAGTGAAAATGTTAGTGACCCAAGAATTTCATGCACAATAAATCTGAAGTCTGTAAAAGAGACAGAAACACATTTTATAGTGGACAAGAGCTAGAAAAATATAATCCCCATATACATTTTTGTACTAGATTTCTATTATTTAGTATATTCAACCTTCCCCCTATGCACTCATATAATAATTAGAGAAATGTAATTAATTTTCAGGAAAAAAAAAAAGAAAGAAAAGAAAACACCACAGCCACCCCACACCATCACTACATCGTCTTGTCAAACCACACATGGCTGAGGGAGTAATTGACTAAATTAATTAATTAAATGTGCCTGCCACATTTAATATTATTTTTGTCTGTATTATTGAGAATAGTCACGAATGTCTTGAAAAAGGAGACTGATAAACAAAGACTATGTATTAAAGTATAATACAAAAGTTAAAAAGTAACAAAGTACAGAAACACCTAAATATACAAACAGATATATTGAGCAATATTATATTAATAATATATTATATTATATATAATTTTATATATGAACAATAATATATTAAGCACATGATATTGGCAAAGCATATAAAGAAATACAATATTCGGTATGTTAAGATTATAGAAATATAGCCACTTCTATTTTATAAATAAAAATTAAGGGAAAAGCTTTACAAAATTTTTTGAGGGCAATTTGGCAATACGAAATAAACTCCTTAATAATGCATACAAAACAAAACAAACAAAAAGGTAAAAGAATAAAAAAATGCATATGTTATGTGCCCTAGGAATTCCACTTCTAGTTCTTAATCCTAAAGTAATATTCCTATGATATATACCAAAATTTGGTTTTCAGAATGCTTGTCATGGCATTGTTTATAATTACAAAAAAAATACAGAAACTAAGTTGTTAAAATTAGGGCATCGAAAGAACAAATTGTGACTTTCATATAATGGGATACTCTTTTTTTATTCTTATTGTGTTATGTTAGTCCCCATGCAGTACTTTATTAGTTTTTGATGTAGTGTTCCATGATTCATTGTTTGCCTATATTGCAATATATAGTATTAAGGAGGGCATATATTGCAATGGGATATTCTTCTAACATTTAAAAACAATATTGTAAAGTTGGGTTTTTTTGACAAATATATCATATATAAAATACTGGTAAGCGAAAAAATTATAAAACCTATGTGAAAATACTAACAGACTCTGAATATTTATTGTAAATAAACTTTCTAAACACAGTATTCTGTTCAGAAGTTTAAGTAACATAGTAAATGTCACCAATTAATTAGTGGCAAAATAGGATTAAACTCAGAGCTTCCTGATTCAAACATGCAACTTTCAGCTACACAGTATGGTAATTTTAAAATAGTTTTAATAAACACATTAATATATTAAAAAATCAAATAGGCCAAAAGAACTTACATAATGAAAGCAACAGTATTCCACCGCATCTCTCCTCTATGCCATTCTACATAACAATCAACTTTAAGCTCTTTCTGCTCATATCTCTTTGTACACATTAGCTTGTTAATTATGTGGGTTTTTTTGTGTTCTGCTGGTTGTGTTCCTGCAAACGTCTCATATATTCATGACTTGAAGTATATGAAAATTAGTACTGTTACAATTTTCAAAGACCTTAGAATATTATAACTGCTTTTATATCCTCCTCTCTTTTATGCTTTAATCTTGGAGAGTATATATACCAAATATTATTATAGAGTATATATAGTATATAACATATAATTAATAAATATTATAATGATATAATATAATTAACAAATAATTCATAATATATTAAGTAATACAGCATGTACTATATAAATCATAAATATAATATATAATAAATTATACATAATAAAATAATATATTAATAAATAATACATAAATTGAATGATTTTATATACTATATATGCTATATAATATTATTATATATAATTTACATCACCATAGATTTTATTGTTGATTTTATAAATCAACATTCACATTTACCCACATATATACTTTTCTTATTGCTCTTGTTTTCTTCCAGAATCGCCACAATTTCTCTGTATGAAGAATTCTCCTTAGTAGTTTCTTTAATATGATTCTGCTGCTGCTGAATTATATCAGTATTACCTATTATTCTATTATCTAAATGTTCTTCATTTTCTCTTATTTTTTTTGAATATTGTCAATGAATACAGAATGCCAAGCCAGAGGGATGTTTAAGCTCCTTCTCCTCCCAATATTTTTGAGGATACAATTCCATTGTTTTTTGACTTCATTTTTTGTACTCAAGGTCAGCTCTCATTCTTATTGTTTCTTTGAATATAATATGCCATTTCCTTTCCTTTACGTGTTTGTTTTTCACTACTATGACTTCACCAGGTTAAGTGTTTTATTGTTTTTTTTTTAATTATATAGGTTTACAGAATTTGTTGTATCTGTGATTTAATTGTTTTTGCAAGGTTTTAGAAGATTCTCAGCCATTATCTTTTCAAATACTGTTTTTATACTTTTTTTCTTGCTCTTCTACTTTCTGGACACTATACATATGTTAGGCTTTTAAAAAACTTCATATGCACTGTGTCTTACACCCCATGCTTTGATTTCTCTATGTCCTAGTCTGGATACTTTCTTCTGATATAGGCACGATTACTAACTCTATCACTAATTCTCTCTTTTGTCATTTCCAACCTGCTGCTAAACACATCCATTTGATTCTTAATTTCAGTGATGTTTCCCAATTTAGGATTTCCCCTTGATTTTTAAAAATAATTTCTCTTTATCTGCCCAAGTCCTCCATCTCTTAATTTCTTTTCATCACACTATTTACTTATTTTTTTATATTCAGTTTTTATTTTCTGGGTCTTCTTCAAAGCTCTCCTAGCATCATGATCATTTCATTCTGAGGCTAGTTCTTTTATCTCTTTCTTGGTTTTATCCCTAGTTTTTCTGATGCACGTCCTCAAATGCCTTTCTCAGGAAGAGTGAATGAAAAGTAAACTTTATGAATTCTTATATGTCTAAAAATAACTCTTACTTTCACTCTTGATCAATAATTCAGTTGAACCTCAAAAAGAGCCTTAAAAAATGTTTCCCACATGAATGGTTTTAATTTTTTACATCCAATGTTGCTAATAGTAAGTTTGATACCAGTTTGTTTCTTTGTTCTTTTTCATTTGTAGATAAAGTAAGGATATGTGTAGTGGGGGCAGCTACCTGGAGTAGCTGTCTAAAAAGATATAATTAACTAATGTCATGTTTTAAAGCCCTTAGGCTCTCTCTCCTTTACCTAGGAAGTTTGAGTTCTGACTCCACCGAAGTTTTGTTGTACATATTATGAAATGTTTCTTTCTTTGCTTTATGATACCTTTCAACACATCAGTGTGTTTCCAACTGCTTCCAGTCTTCCAGAAATACATTTATCTTTCTTCTTTTTCACTTTTTAACCCTACCTTATGGTAGACTTCATTGCTTAGGGTTTATACTTCTAAAAATGTCTTATTTCTATACACTATCAGAGGAATGAAAAGCGAATGAGTTTGCTGCAGTACTCTCGAGTCAGAACTCATGACACCTTTGAAATAAATGAACAGGTAAGTGAAGGAATATTTCATTACAGCTACTTATTTATTTTAAGAATCAATTGTAACATCATTGAGACATCTCCATACTTTGCCTTCAGGATTTTTCATTCTGTTATTTATTATGCCATTTTGTTTCTCATGTTTGGATTTATAATGAATATAGGTTAAATCAAATGGTTGTAACCTAACACTTTCTTTGCCTACATTTTTTCCCTAATTCAGACCAGGAGCTTTTGCTTCCTAAAGAAGCTGGGATAAAAGGCATTGGTCAAAGTTTCACCAGCATAATCTTAATATTGTGAATCTCTATAAATTCTTCAATAGAGATAAATTTTAATGCCTCTAGTGATTGGCATCACAGAATTGAAAGGACTTCAAAAAATCTCTGTCATCAATCATGCATGGTGGTTCTTTACCTAGACACATGTTAAAGGATTTAACAGGTTCTTATGATGTGTGCACCTTGAAATTTCTGAGTTTGATTTAAAAGAGCTCACTAGGATATAATTAACTCAGAACTTAGAGCCTTGTGCATAATTTAGAGGCAATTACGGTTCAAGGAAATAATAAGCCAACTTTTCAAATTCAACCAAAAAACAATCTGGAAAAATAAAATTAATCACTGGCAATTACTGAGTTAAAATATCTAACTTATTACCTGAAATGCTCCCATGTAATCACGCATTCAATTGTAACTGAGCCAGTAATTGTAATCATAATTAGGAATGTGCAGGCATTAAAAACTCCGAAGATCATAAAACACATGAAGCTACTATTTAAAAAAATAACTGCTTCAACTTTCCATCTTCAAAATTTGTAATGTAAAGTCCTTAGTTGTGCCTTACAGACCAAAAAAACAATAGAACAAATCAACGAAACTAGGAGCTGGTTCTTTGAAAGAATTAATAAAATTGATAAACCCCTGGCCCGACTTATCAAAAAGAAAAGAGAAAGGACCCAAATAAATAAAATCATGAATGAAAGAGGAGAGATCACAACTAACACCAAAGAAATACAAACTATTATAAGAACATACTATGAGCAACTCTACGGCAATAAATTTGACAATCTGGAAGAAATGGATGCATTCCTAGAAACATATAAACTACCACAACTGAATCAACCTTGTAATGATTTGAAATGGTTCTTAGAATACAATTTTATATAATTTTGAAAAATAAGTTTAAAAAAATTAATAGTAGAGTTGTTGGTTCACTTAAGTATTTGTAACATTTCTTCTGAGATCTTGTTTGGATATTAATTGTATTTTAAAGCAACCTATATGCTCACTATGAATTCTTTGCCATGTCTCATTAATAGAGGCTGGAGTTAGCCTGTTTTATTTATCCCTAGCTTTGAAAATAATAACAACCACTTCAGACGTTTCATTACATTCTAACTAGCTTCTCCTCACTGGTTAGTCCAAGTAAATGGAAATTTTACTCTACCTAACAATAGTTTTAAAGTCATCTCTCACAGAAACACTTATTGAAACTATAAAATGACATTTCTTTCTGTAATCCAACAAGAAGAAAAATTTAAAGTTTCAGTTTCAACAATTTGTGAAGATTTATTCATCAGGAGGAAATTTTTAAGACATTTTATTTTTTAAATATTTATCTATTTAAAAAAAATATTTATCTGTTTTTTTGAGAGAGAGAGAGAGCATGTGAGCTTGGCGGGGGGTGGAGGACGGGGCAGTGGCAGTGGCAGAGGGAATCCTAAAGCAGATAGCTTGCAGAGTTCTGAGCTGGACAGGGCTGGATCCCCGGACCCTGAAATCATGACCTGAGTCAAAATGGAGTCAGGCATTTAAAGGATTAAGCCACCCAGGTGTCTATGTTGACATCATTTTAAATAAAAATCTGTTCTATGACTTTTCTTAAACTGAAGAAAGCAGCATCCTTACTTACCTTCTATTTTCCGTATAAGTCTCAGGTTTAGGTACGTCCAAAATGTTGCCACCAAGTCTACACATTGTTCCTTTCTTTTTGCATTCTACAAGTCTCCCTAAATTGAATTTTGGCAGGTTGCTTTGATTATCATAATAAGTAAACATTAAAAACATTAAACAACTATAGGGCACCTGGGTGGCTCAGTTGGTTAAGCAACTGCCTTCAGTTCAGGTGGTGATCCTGGAGTCAGAGGATCAAGTCCCACTTGCTTGGCAGGGAGTTTGCTTTTCCCTCTGACCATCCCCTTCTCATGCTCTCTCTGTCTCTCTCATTCTCAAATAAATAAATAAAAATCTTTTAAAAACCTTTAAAAATAACCCAGTTGTTCTTCTTATATAGAAAATAGTGCAGGGTGCCTGGGTGACTCAGTGGGTTAAAGCCTCTGCCTTCCGCTCAGGTCATGATCCCAGGGTCCTGGGATCAAGCCCCCCGCATCGGGCTCTCTGCTTCTCGGAGAGCCTGCTTCCTCCTCTCTCTTCCTGCCTGCCTCTCTGCCTACTGTGATCTGTCTGTCAAATAAATAAATAAATAAAATCTTAAAAACAAAACAAAACAAAAAAAATAGTGCAAACTTGAAAATAAGTTATATTAAAAATATCAGTTATTTGGCATATTGTAGACATCAGTAGTTGGCTCCAGAATGAAAGCAATGAAATCTTGACACCAAAAATGAGACTAACTCTTGGTTAAAAGACAAAAAACAAAAACGAACAAACAAACAAACCCTAAAATGAATCTGTAGAACTATAGAAATATTACCAAGAAGTTTCAAGAAATGCCTAAGTGTAATGAAAGGGAGATCAAATTGTTCCCTTAGAATATAGCCATAGCAATTCAATGATCTGAAAAAGAAGAAAAATATTATCACGAACAAGTAGCCTGCATAATGTCTAGCAAAAGCTATACATTCACCAAGAGGAAAACTGGGTCAGAACAACTCAGGGGGAGGTGGTCTCTCAATAGGTCATTGTAGCCAGCGGGAAGATGGCTATGTTTCAGTTTCAGAGCTTGAATATCATCCAACCACTCCCTTTACTCTGATTCTATGACTAACAAAGACATTTCCTATAATAATTTGGCTTTTTGTCTGCTTTCCTAGAATATAAGGGATGTGATAGCCAAAGCAGTAATCTTCTTGTACATTGTGTAATTAAATATCTCATTCTAAATCAATAAATTGGTAGTTTTGTTTTTATAGCCATATCTTTTGAATCTAGTTATGGAAAACCAAGATCACCAAATGAGCTGAATCAAAACACTAACAAAATTTGTGTTTCTTGGGCTGTAAGTCTTAGGATTTGTACCTACATTATCATCTTGTAAAACTCAAATACATAGGGTACCTGGGTGGTTCAGTTGTTAAGTGTCTGCCTTTGGCTCAGGTCATGATCCCAGGATCCTGGGATCAAGCCTGTAATGGATTTCTTGCTGGGTGGGAAGCCTGCTTTTCCCTCTCTCTCTCTCTCTCCCTACTTGCGTTCCCTCTCTCGCGGTCTCTCTCTCTGTCAAAAAAAATAAATACAATCTTTAAAAAAAAACCCAAATACAGAAATCAGTTGTACTTCTCAATAGATATTTATATTATCCCTTTAATTTTATAAATATGAAATGGTATTCCCTGGTAAGTATTCACTTTTGTTTTTATATTATTTATTCTTTGTTTACCTAAGAAATATTTATTGAGAAATTAGACAATTATATCAGGTATCATGCAAAAGCACTGATATGCCAAATAGATTTTGGTGTGATGTGATGGAATGCACATTCTGTAATGAATAGTTCTTCTTCACTCTGCATGAACAATGTGCCAGGTACTGTTCTAAAAACTCTTATGACTATCATTCCATTTAATCTGCATAACTACTCAATGAGATATATTTATTCTTATATTTTGCTTTAGTAATGAGAAAACTGAGATGGCATAGGTTAAATGATGTCTCACAATCACACAACTGGAATGCAAAATCAGAGGCAGAGTCCATAAAGCATATGGACTCCTCTGGTAAGAAAAAGACAAAAGAATTACACAAAAAATATGTAAGCATAAATGATAATTTGTTCTATAAAAGAAAATGTGTAATGATATTTGAGAAAGGTGTGAAATGAGACCAGATAAGTAGACAGGGAACTAATCATGAAGTCTTTTTTTGTACCATGTTAGGTGGGAGCCACTTAAGGAGTTTAAACAAAAAAGATGTGGGCTCTTTTAAAAGATCATTTGGTTGTGACACGGAGAAGAGAATCAAAAAGAGCAGGGGTGGATGTAGAGAGACCATTCAGAAGGAATTTTTTTTTTAAGAGATTTTATTTATTTACTTGACAGAGATCACAGGCAGGCAGAGAAGCAGGCAGAGAGAGAGGAGGAAGCCGGCTCCCCCCTAAGCAGAGAGCCCTATGCGGGGCTCCATCCCAGGACCCTGGGACCATGAGCTGAGCTGAAGGCAGAGGCTTTAACCCTCTGAACCACCCAGGTGCCCCCAGAAGGAATTTTAAGAAACCAGGTGAAAGAATCCTGCAGTGGTAGTGGAGATAGGAAAGGGAGACCGTTTAGCAGCTTAGGATATACTATTAACGGAACCCATGGAGGGTCAAGAGAGGAATATGCCAAGGACAAATTGTAAGAATCTGACTTTCCCAGCTGAATGGATGGTAAAGCCATTCCCTGAGACAGTACCATCTTCTAAAGTATGCCTTCAAACTCTTCTTAATACTACACTTTTTTTTAAACGATTTATTTATTTATTTTAGAGAAAGAGAGTGTAGGAGTGGAAAGGGGATGGGAGGAGAGGGAGAGAGTCCTTAAGCAGACCCCACTGAGTGCATAGCCCACCAACTGAGCCACCCAGGCACCCTCCCTAATACTACAGAGCATCAAATTGTAGCCAATTTTCCCCTCATTTTCTGGTGAGTATTTCCTGTAAGCCTTCTTTATTGTCCGTCTCACTGTAGGCCTGTATTTTTACTGGAAGGATGCAGAGAATGATCTCTCTTAATCTGAAATACTGTTCTCATTTGTCCCTTCCTAAACCCTGAAACTTCCCCATTAAGTTTTTCTTATTAAAAAACAAAAACAAAAACAACAAAAAAAAAACCTTTATTCTTTTAGAGTAGTTTTTGATGCACACTAAAGTTGAAAGTATAGAGATTTCCCATATATGTCTTGGCTCCTCATATGCACAACTTCCCCCATGATCACCAAACCATTATTGCCCAAGGTCCATAGTTTGCATTAGGATTAACTCTTAGTGTTGTATACTCTATGGTTTTGGACAAGTATGTGATGATGGGTATCCATTATTATAGTATCATACAAAGAATTATCACCATCCTAAAAACTCTCTGGTCTCCACCTATTCATCCTTCCCCTCACTTTTGGCAACCACTAGTTATTTTTACCATCTTCCTGGTTTTTGCTTTTTCCAGAAAGCTGTAGAGTTGGGAATCATACGGTATGTAGCATTTTTAGATTGGCTTCTTTCACTTAATAATATGAATTTGAGGCTCTTCCATTTCTTTTTATGGCTTGATAGCTCTTTTCTTTTTAGTACTGAGGAAGATTCCATTTTCTGGATGTACCACCATGTTTTTTTATTCATTCACTTACTATGGGAAATCTTGGTTCCTTCCAAGATTTGGCTGCTACAGATATCCATGTTCAGGTTTTTTTGTGGACATAAAGTGTCAAATTGGGGTAACCAAGGAGCACAACTGTAGGAACATATGGCAGGAGTATATTTAGTTTTGTAAGAAACCGGCAAACTATCTTCCAAAGTGACTGTGCCACCTATTAGATTTTTAACCTTGCTCATAGACCCAATACTTCTTAAGGACTTAGTATTTGCCAGATATTAGATATTTGAAGCCAGATGATTATTAAAGATTTTATACAATAACATCCCCTCCAAGACATCCTGTCTCTTAATCCTACCTCACTGACAGCCCCTCAGATCTTTCCTTCAACCTATTTTATAAGAATTACTTCATTTGTTTTTGAATTCTAATTACTTCTTGGTATACCTGCCCCCCCCGACCCCATCTTTAAAGATGTGCTGTACTGTAACTCCATTATCCTCATGCCAAGCATAGTTTGTTTTGGAAACAGTAGAGTCTGTATTTATATTGAATAGAGATCCATGGTAAACACTTTAATACCTAGGTAAGTATGCAGATTCCTAACAAGGAAAATTCGGTTGGCTGTGAGTTCAAATATATTAGAAATCATTACAAAGAAACTATAATTATAAAAATAATAATTGGAGAATTAAAGATATGCATTTTTCTAAGGGCCAATGCCTCTTATAATATGTGTCTTTTTTTAATGTTCTCAATATTTCTAGATCACTGATTAAGTGGCTCAGTTTTGCAGTGACTCAGGGAGGCATTCAACTAATGCAGAAAATCATGCTTCAAAGGAGAGAGAAGAACTTAATCTTCATTTCAGAACCATGCCCTACATTTTCCGGCAGCAGTAATGACTGTCTTCATGGCAGCTGTTTTCTACGATTTCATCAGCTGATCTTAAAGAGTTCTACCGTTCCTTGGAAATGTAAAAACTAACATACATTTCCTGAAAACTTTGAAAAGTGGGGTGAAACATTAATCAAAACTAAAACAATCATCTGTAAGAGTTGTGTCATGTGCCTGGCACTAGAACAAGGAAGGATCAATTACATTAGTGATTTGTCATTAGCCCTGAGAAATTCTACCAGAGTGCTCTCACAGCTGATTGAAGTGCAGGGGAGGAAGAATCAGAAGGAGGACTGTGAAGGACAGAGTTTCTGCAGTTTTACATTGTTTGACTATATCCAGATTCTGTTGTGAATAAAGCTGTGGCACTTGGAAAAATCAGCCCATTAATGGATATTAATCCCCAATGTAAAATGAAGGGGAGAAATACAGTGGATGTGGTACAAAGAGCATAGAAAAGATGATATTTACATAAACACCACCTGCTAATTAATAACCTTGGCCAAATTCCCTACTTAATCTTTTTGTACTTTCATTAACTCTTCTGCAAAGTGGGAATGATAATAATACTACCTCAGAGCGTTGCTGTGTGGATTAATGTGTTAATACAGGAAAATTGCTTCGGCCAGATGGTAACCATCAGTAGGTGCTATTTTTGTTGTGGTGGTTGTGATTTCCCTGAGATGCCTTTGATTTAATTAGTTTAATCATCTTTAACAAGTTCCAGCACAAGTGAGGTCTCCTCGGGGGTGGAGGCCATAGTGGTTCCTCCACTTTTTGAACTCATCCTCCTCCTTGGCTCCTTAATGAGTTTGAGTCTTTTTGTCTCTGTTTTTTATTCAGTTCTGGGGACACACTTTTCCCCATTACAAAACAATACTCTATGAATAAATTCTCTTCCCTTTAGCCTCTGTCCTTCCAACCTTTCCCATCTTTTCTCCTCATTTCCTGATATGGAAAATGGTCATTTGGTTCCATTGGGTCCCCATCTGGATTCCATTCTCTTCCCACACAGGGCGGGGAGGTGGGAGTGTAGAGGGCAGATGAACATCAATTAGATTTCTTCAACTTTCAAGTAGGGCTTTCCCTTACTGTTCCTAGAAGTATCTCTTTCTCTTTCTTACCATGATTTTGTTGTCCTAGTTTTAGTGCCTGCCAGGCTTCAAAAAATGGTGCAAAGAAAATAATGATACTACGATATCAAAAAACCCTCTTTTGAAAAATCACAAATGATCTTGAAAAATCCAAATCAAACCTTCCAACTCCTTTTTAAAGCATTCCCATAGCATCTCATATTTAGAATAGTATCCAAACTTTACACAATGGCCACCTCGACCCTGCATAGTCTGTCCTCTGCCCCCTGTTCCCACTCATCACTTACCACTCCCTCCTCCTCTGCACATCACTGGCCCTTCTCAGTTTCTGTGAAGTTTAATCTCTTTACTACTTCAGGGCATCTGCCTGAAATTATCATCCATTACCTCTTTCCCTAACTCATTTGTCTCCACTGGGTTTCAGCTTGATGGTCAATTTTGTTGCAAGGCCTTTCCTTTCCTGACCTCTCCACCTAAATGACATTTTATGAATTTTCATAACACCTTGTATTCACTCTGGAAGATTACTCATAATTTATAATTACATAGTTCTGGTTTGACTGAGTTCTAAATATTGATCTCCTCCAGTAGATTCTGCATGGACTGTGGCCATCTTGCTTACTGTTAATCTTTTTTTTTTTTTTTTTTTTTTTTTTTTTGACAGACAGAGAACACAAGTAGACAGAGGCAGGCAGATAGAGAGGAAGGGAAGCAGGCCCTTTGCTGAGCAGAGAGCCCGATGTGGGACTCGATCCCAGGACCCTGAGATCATGACCTGAGCCGAAGGTAGCAGCTTAACCCACTGAGCCACCTAGGCTCCCCACTGCTATATCTTTATGGATTCAGGAGTGTACTTATTTTAAAAATGTATCTATGAATTCAATGTGTGGAAAACATCTAAATGCATAGTGTTTAGAGTTCTATAGTTGTTACTAGCTGTGGACCTGGGGCTGTTACTTCTATGAGCCTCAGGTTCCTCATCAGTAAAATGGAATCATGTTCCTTAAAGTCTTATGATGAAATCTTATGCTAGATTCACTGGGCAGGTGATTAACAAAAGTCACTCAGGGATGATCATCTGGTCTTCCTCTGCCACCCTTGCCTCCCCACAATCAATTTCCACAGCCAGTATGTTAAAAGAGAAGCTGGACCACAGTGTTCCTCTGCTTGAAACTCTCCAATGTTCCCCCATCTCCTCTCGGATTTCTTGGAAACAGACAGCCCCATGGTCTGCCTTCTCTCCCCGCCCCCGCCATCCCCTGTTTCCTAATTTACTCTCTTACTACCCCACCCCTCTCTGCTGGCCATCCTGATCCCCTAAATCATATCAAGCTCACCAGGCATACTTCTGCCTGGAGCCCTATTTGGAAAGTTTTTAGGAAAGGATCTCTCTCCTGTGACTATTCTAATTGCAACTGCTTTTTGCCCTCATCACTCCCCAACCTCTTTAGGCTGCTTTACTTTTGCCACCTTACTTATTCAGCCTTCAAAACATTCTAGCAATTTCTTATCTATTATGTTTATTTTCTGCCTTGTCTCACTAGAATATAAACTCTATGAAACAGACAGGTTTGCTCATCATATTAATTGCTATAACTGTCACACTTAGAATAAAGTCTGCACTATAGTAGGCACTTAATCAATATTTTTAATTAATAAATGTAGCTATTATATTAAGATTATTATTATAACTATATGGAGATAAAATCTATTTTTCTGAGGCACTCTCCTATTCTATCCCTATTTCCATAATAAAAAAAGCTTAATTATTTCTTATCACAAAACTTTCAAAACAATTTATCTCTCCAGAGAATTAATTAAGGGTAAATAACTTAGCCAAAAATTGCCTTGCATTGAGAAGCAATTTAGGCTCTCTGTCATTTGGTCATTTTTATTTGAAATATCCAGTTTTGCAGGATATTTTTCAGGGGATCCTCTCTTTCTAATCTGGCATTCTAGCTTTTCTCACCAATTGCTCTATCTTATCAAAGCTGAACATTTGCATAAAACTACAGAGAGAAAGCACCAGGGCCTTTTTAGTCTTCCCTGTCCACAGACTCTATCCTCAGGCTCCATTAGGTTATTACAGGGCCTGTCTCCTTCACTTGTGTGTCTGGTTTGCTATGCCTCACTGATCTTGATTTCCTAGTTTTGCCTCACATAATATTACTGCTTCTTGTTTGCTCACAGAAATCATAGATAGGGAGAGTTATTGAGGAATTAATTTTGTTAAAACAACTCATACCTTTCCCTGGCAAGGTTGTCACATGAGAGACACACAAGAAAAAGACTCCTTTAGGATACAAAATTATGGAAGAGAATGAAAGCCATTGAGAAGTGAGACTTGTCTAATTCCTGCAGGGAAGACAGACCATGTGTGACTCTACTCTTGTAGCCCAAGCATTTAGCATGGTGTCCAGTTCCTAGCAAGATTTGAACAAATGTGTCCTATAGAATATGTTGGTAAAGATGCATACAGGGCAGCAGCACTTCTTATAAATCTGCAATGGCTTATTGTGGTTGCTTTCCATCAGAACTCTATCATCATGTCCATCAACAGATGAATGGATAAAGAAGATGGTTTTTTATATATATAAAATGGAATACTATGCAGCCATCAAAATCTTGCATTTTAATGACGTGGATGGAACTAGAGGGTATCACGCTGAGTGAAATAAGTCAATCAGAGAAAGACAATTATCATATGATCTCTTTTATTTGAGGAATTTGAGAGGCAGGGCAGGGGTTTATGGGGGGAAGGGAGGGAAAAATGAAACAAGATGAGACCGGGTAGGGAGACAAACCATAAGAGACTCTTAATCTCTGGAAACAAAAGAGGGCTGCTGAGGGTGTTAGGGATAGGGTGTCTAGGTTATGGATATTGGGGAGAAATATGTGCTATAGTGAGTGCTATGAAATGTATAAGACTGATGAATCACAGACCTGTACCCCTGAAACAAATAATACATTATATGTTAATTTAAAAAATTTAAGAAAAGCAACTCTATTATGACTAAGCAGTTAGTACAATATATTTATATGTACATTTATATGTACATATATAACATATTTAGGGACAACAGTACCCAGCATCACCCCTTCGCCTGCCATACTGTCTTCTATATGACATCACTCCTCTGCTTGAAACCCTCCATTGAGTTCTCCATACCTTCAGGATTAGATGTAAATAACTTAGTCCAGACTGGAAAGATCTCTGTAGCATGTTGGGGAGCAATGTGCTAAGCCGTTAAGGAAATAAGCTTTGAAATCCTTCTGAGCTAGGCTGTATTACTACTTCATCACTGACTAGCTGTGTGATCTTGAGGAAGTCATTTTTCTACAGCTCAATTTCCTCAGTCATAAAATGGAGACATTAAAATGTCCTCATAGTGCACTTGACAATACTAAATTATATATAGTGTTTATCATACACAGAGTAAATGCTAAGCAAATGGTGGCTATTGTCATTGATTCTGTTAACATTATCTATAATCTTCAATTTATCTCTTTGGGCCTCCCTTTCCATCCAGGCACCCTCACCATCCTGTCTCTCCATGTCCTACCTGTGCTCGGACTCCTCTTGTTTTCTGAATCACACTCTAGCTCTGTGCCTCTGCCTGGGTCATTATCTCTGCCTGTGCTTCCCCTTTCCACGTTCTCTGGGTAGCATTTGGAGCTCCAATGCATCTTGGAGACCTGCCTCAAACAGCCTCTCTGCTGAAGCCCTTTTAGCTTGTAACTCCCTTTATAACAGCGTTCAGCTCATCTTTCTGTTACAGGTATAAGGACAATGTGTGCGGTTGTTGGAGATGTTTATTTCATCAGAGTTATTTCTTATCAATCTGTAAGTGGCAAGAAATATAATAATTTCAAATATAAATACTATCTAGAACTGTAATAAGCTCTGTTGTAATTCAGGAGTATAAAAACCTCTAAGAAAAATAATGAGCAAGCCTGAAATATTTTTATTATTTTTACTGGAATTCCAAAATCAATTCTCCTCACTGCAGTTTCTTTTGCAGGTCTATTTCAGGTCCAGTGTCCTGGGATCTGGTTCATCAATAAATAGTCATTCTACAAATATTATCTGCATGACAATGTTGTATATCCTATTTAGATCCTTAAAAAGTGCTATGCCTGGTAAAGCCACATCCTGCCATATCCCACTGACAGATGCTTTTCCCATAGGAAATGAGGACTATCAATAGCATCCTTCATAGGCACAGCTTCTGGGTAATGGTAATGTATCAGTGTTTCCATTATTTTGTTTTCATTTTGGTGGCATGATGTCATAATCTAGCATTAATGACAGAGTTCAGACTCAATAAACTCTTCTATAAAACCACCGCTCACAGGTAATTGATAACAATCAGGGACAAACATTCTGTTTGGTTGTATGGCATCTGTAGCAGTGGGAGGAACAAACACAGAGATATATGGTGCTGTTTCTCCTGCCACCTGTGCTGGTGGATGGGGGGTCGTCCTAGGAAACCAGCAGAGGTGAGCAATACTCAGGACAATTGCCCTGTGAGGTGTCAAGTAAGCAGGAGGGTATTTTCGAGCACTTGCACTGGAGACACTTTCCCCATCACACAGCATGATAATGAAGTGTTCTTTCCTCTCTTCCTCCTCCTTCTTTCCTTCCTGCTCTTCCTTCTTTTCCATCCCTTCCTTCTCTCCCTTTCTTCCCTCCTCCTCTCCTTTTTTTAAACAAAAAAGAAGTATCTAGGGAATTAAAAATTAATCGATCTTTAAAATTCTACAGGCCATTTTCGGATTTCTTATCAATCTGTGGGAGGGGAAGAACATTTCAAGAAGTTTCCATGAACTGAATTTTTCCTAATGGCCAAGGATTTAGAAACAGTTTGAGAGGTTTAAGGAATATCAACCAGAAGCTGACTGTGGCCTCCAAGACAAGTGTGGGTTTTCCGGATTGTTGGATTTACACAATATAATAAAATAACTCTGAAAGCTACTTGTTCCACAGTCCACTGTCACAGGAGGTTTTATGGCCAACAGTGCAGTTGCTTCAGATGACTCACAGCTTGTGATGGTATAAATAATTTGTTCTTCCTACTGCATTTATTTAAAATAATAGATTTTGAAATACTTGTGCTAAAGAACAATATCAGAAACGTAATATGTGTGAACTTTTAAAATATTCATACAGCCCCATGGAAGAGAAACTGAGGTTGACAGACCTAGAACCTGGCCAAGATCACACAGCAAGTGATAGATCCGAGTTTAGCACCCAGAGGTACTGGAATCTAAACTCCCTATGCCTCATCCTGGCTTCTTGCTTCTCGCAGTGAAGGACATTTTACCTTATTCTAAAAGGAATTATTTCATTTTAAAGGGCTCTATTATATGGTGGTTTGTTGTAGCTGATACCCATTTCTTTTCCCACAGATATTTTCCTGATATCAATTTCAAGGAACTAGAGATTAAGGCTAGAATATAAATCAACTTACTCCACTTCAACGAATAGAATTTTTTAAGATCTATACTCCCTTTTTTATGGCTTTTGTTTATGAGAAGGCAATGGCTCATTTATTCACAGTTTAGCTTTTGTGTTTTACATTGTGCAATGAGGTGGAATTCTAGGAACTTGTCATAAATGTGTTTCCAAGCAAAGAGCCCTTTGTAACAAAACCAGAACGAACAAATATTTGTGGATTATGGTAGTAATGACATTTTAGGGAGCAGATACCAGGAATGACAGTTATTGAACACATACATTATTTTTAAATGTCTTGCTATATACTCTTTTAAGGTTAAAATAATTTTTAAGGACAAGGTATTACTATTTGTTTTACTCATAAGAAAACTAACTCATCAGTACAATAACTTGTCCAAGATCATCCAGAGAATAAGTGGAAGAATTGGACATTGAATCCAACTTGTCTAACTCCAAAAGTTCTCATTCTATAATATTAAATAGCCCAACCAAATAAGAGGGAAAAGTAGTCAATCAGTCAGCAGTGCCTTCAGCTAAAGGGAAGAGAAACACATCTACCTACAGTGACCCAAGCAGTAGTGACTTGTTTCCATAGACCAGGTCCAGAGTTGAGCAGGCCAGCACTAGCATGGTGGCTCAAAGAAGTCATCCGAGAATGAGGTTTCAAATCACTTCTGATCCACTCAATTCCCATGATCGCAGCTGTGCTATCCTCTACTGGTCATTAATCCCCCACTGAGAGCAAGAAGAAGGGGTGAAAGGTGATGGCAAGAGGCTCATACTAGCTGAATCTACCCTGTTTTATTGAAAAAATAATAGCTGTGCCAGCAGTGTCACCTGGTGGCTTCACTTACTTACCACAACAGTGCTGCGTGAGCACTCTTTATGGTAAGGGAACCTGGGAGATGGATGTGCATGCCAAGTGCATACATTGACACCATGAACAAAACTGGGGTTGTATTAAAAGGGAAGGACATATTTGGGGTTGGCTGGCAGCAGTATCTGGCACAAAAAACTGATCCTGGGAAAATGAGAACTAGAGGTCAGTAAAAAATGAATAGAGAAATCTATAAAGCCTAGAAAGAGATGATCCATTATTTCACATAGGAAAATATATTGCACAACTAGATAAAAAGGATCATAAGGGAACTGTTTACTCAACCACTTAAGTATATTTTCTGTTAACCTCCCTATTGGTCCTATTATTTGAGTACGAAGAGCAATATCCTACTGGTAGCTAGATGGTTCCATTTATACTGCAAGAAAAACACCGACTTAGGACACTCAAATACAGCATAAAGATTCAACTGGAGAAATGGTCTCTTGGTTTTTAGGAGGATTTCAGAAGTAACCTATGGCCCTATTCATACACAAGTCATCAGTAAACAAATCAACACTGTAGACCCCAGACTTTTTAAGATAGAAATCACTATCATAGTGCTTTGGGAATCAAACATTTGTGCCTCTAATATTGACTAAAAAATAAAAGGAAGGAAGGAAGGGGAAACAAGAAGAAAAGATAATAAAAAGAGAAAGAAAAGAAAAACAAAAATTTCAGATAAGAGTTTCTTTAATCAACACTTCCTAAACTGGGCCTAGTTCCACTGATAACCTGCTGAGCTGTTAAACTTGAGATACGTCAAACTGCCTATTGAGGAAAATGGGTCCCTTTATTTCTGGAGATGAAATCTCCAGCACGGACCTAAAATATTATTATAATTATTCTTTCTCTGTAAGATGCATGGTTATATGTACATCTATATGCGCAAGGAATGTTAGAAAGAGGAATTGAGAGGAAATTAGAATCTCTTCCTACCTCAGGATCAATCTTAACATAGAAAGAGCAGGTGCTACAGCATATGTGCTAAAATTGGAAGATTTGCACAGCCCTGTGCATGGAGCCCTTGTAAATTCACAAAGCTCCCATACTTTTCCAAGATTCCCTTGTGAAATTCTGCCTGATCCTGTGCTCCCATAGCAATTGGTGTATCCTTGCATTAACATGTGCCTCCCTATGTTTAGTTATTAGCATACATATGTGTCTTCTCACAAGACTATGAATTTCCTAAAGACAGAAGCACTATATAGGAAGTTGAATTTGAAAATGATATACAAGGGATGTTCTAAATTCTCGATCTCTAGAATCTTTAAAAACAGTTGTTTCAACAGAGACATGTGTAGAGACAAGAGGCTAACCTGGATGACCCTTTCAAGACTTCCAGATCCTAAAGTCTGTTTTTAAAGGAATTCCCTTAAAGATAAAATCAGAAAGCATCTATTTGGTTATCCAAAATACAAAGTAATTTCATTTTCTCTCTCCCACTTAATTGGCTCCTTTGCCAAAAGCACATTTAGATTTTGAGTCTCAATAAAGCTACGACGGTAATCATAAAAGATTTAAGAGAATTCATATCTCATTTCATTACTGTAAAACTACTGCCTTAAACCTTACCTATCTCTATAGGCTGGAAACAGCTACTACAGGAGTAATATCTGTTCTACTAATCATCACTAATAGCTCTTAACGGGATTGAGAGTACTGAAACACCATCATTGTCATATAGCTGGGTACACAGAGTAATATTAGAAGGAATGTGTTAAATTGTACATTTCAGAGACGTTTTCTTAAAGAGAAGAGCACCAAGGCCTGCTCTTATTAAAGAACAGAAAGAGCTCAAACTCCTTCTGAGGGGTGAGAATACTGGGGCTCAAAAATGATGTCCCTGAGAACTCGGAAATGAGGGAACAAGACCAGATCTGAGAGTTAAACTGGGAGATCTAAGCAGAGCAGAAATATGCAAAGTCGCCTCCAAGGGACAGAATGACTCTGAGTCCTGCAGGATTTGACCAAGGCCGGATTAACCATAAATGTATATTTAAGGAGAGAATATTTTACTCACAGAGTTTGTCAGCTACAGAAGCACAGAAAACACCAGAACCTGGAGAGATCCCTAGGGTAACATGGGCGTTGCTTCTTAGCCAGGTTCTCCTTAGCTTTCCTTGTAGATTTAGTAAGATGAGAAAGTGTACTTACCATCCACCTGTGGATTAATCACCCAGTTGTTTCACGCTTGTATACTTTTTTTTTTTTTTAAGATTTTATTTATTTGAGAGAAAGAGAGAGAGTGCACATGCACAAGGCGGGGGAGGGGGGAGGGCCCAGGGAGGGCCAGAGGGAGAGGAAGAAGCAGACTCCCCAGTGAACAGGAAGTCAGATAATGTAGGGCTCAGTCCCAGAACCCTGGGTTCATGACCTGAGCTAAAAGCAGAGCTTAACTGACAAAGCCATCCAGGCGCCCCACTCTTGTACTTTTAAGTCAAAGTGAGTTAGTCTGATCTAGCTCTATCTTGTTCCTGCAGTATTGCCAGTACCCAGTACTCAGGATGGTGCTAAACATCGGGATACTCAGTATTTTTTTTTTTTCCAGTTAAATCAATAGTGCTGAGACCCAACAAGGGAGAACCAGCGGGCCTTTGAGTTGGAGATTCTTGAATGCAGGGACCAGAACTGAAGAACTGATTATTAACATTATCAACAGAATGATTTGGGGAGGAACTTCAACAATCCTATTTTCATGGATGAAACAAAGTTCTGCCTTCAGAAACATTATCTAACCATAACAGGAGCCATTTAGAAGGAAAGGTGTCTTATAAAACAGAGTGTAATGATTTTTTTTTTTTTTTAAGAAGAAGAGTAGCTATACTTAGGATTTAAGAAATATGAATTTTGTTCTTCTCAGTAATTATTCTTCTGAGCTTTTATGTCCTTTTAACATTCTAAACCACAGTTTAATCATTAAAATCAAGTATTAGACATAGATAATCTCTGATGTCATTTCCAGAGCCAAAATATCCTTTCTTAAGAAGAAAGAAAGAAGTGATAGGCTAGACAGATCACAAATCAAGGCTTCCAGAAGATACTAGTACAAATAGCAACAAGATTTCTAACAATGTCACATGAAAAGTCTGGTATCTAAGACCCTTGATTTTGTCCTATCATTTGTAGTGTACATATTCAATAATTACTTCAAAAGTATACTTGAGTATATTTATATATATTTATATTTAAATATAGTTAATAAATATATAAAATGTAAATATTATTTGCACAAAGATATTTCTCTGGGTACAGATAATGTAAATTGCCTGGCTTCTGCAAGCTAAATTAATATTTTTAACCTTTTCTGATAATATCATTGTTCACCTTCTGAATTATTTCAATTTTATATCTTCTTGCTGAATACAAATATCTTGGCTTTATTTAAAACTATGAAGTCTGGAACTGGTCACAATCTTAGGTAAGACTCTATCCATCCAGGTATGGAATGGAGAAATAATGTTTTATTGTTGTTCATATATATTATACTTATATCTGAATATCCAAATATCATCCTAGTTAACATTTTGCTGTTCTTTAAAGTGTTATCTCTTTACTTTCAGCTTTCATAGCAGCACTAATGGTATGTTTTAACCCTGATTTTACACGAAACTATAATGTTTATAAAGAAGCATTTTTCCACATTGTTACTAATTCTTCTAATTGCTTAAATGACTTAATAATATTCTATCATGTCAATGCACCATAATTTACCCAACCATTTTTTCCCTCTTTTTGATATTTTGGTTATTTTCTTGTTTTTGCTAGTATAAATAAATAAATAAAATAGAAATACAAAATATTATCTTGTGTTTTCTCTTTTTGTTCCTGATCATTCTGGCTAGTGTTTAATTTCATCTATTCTCAAAAATTGGCTTTGAGTTGATTTTTCTCTATTCTCTTTCTTTTTCTATTTCACTGATTTATACCCAGATCTTTACGTTCCTTTTGCTTACTTTATATTTTGTTTACCCTACTTTTTCTAGACTCTTAATATGGAATTTGAGATCATTTGTTTGAGGTTTTTTTCATATATAATATGGGTATTCAGTCCTAAATATTTTCCATCTAAGTACTATTTTAGCCATATCCTGCAAATGTTGATGTGTTGTGTATTCATTTTCATTTAGATAAAAACAATTTCAAATTTTCTATTTCTTTTTTTTTTTATTCAAGGGGTATACAGAAGTGCATTGCTTTGTTTGCAAGTATTTATGGATTTTCCAGATATTTTTCTTTTATTTTAAGTGTGGTCAGGCAATACACTTTGCATGATATTATTTTTTAATTTATTGAAACTTATTTTCTCACCTAGAATATGCTCTATCATGGCAACTATTCTAAGTACACTTGGAAAGAATATATATATTTTCTGCTATTGTTCAGTGAAATGTTCTATAGTATGACATCAAGGTGGCTGATAGTGTTCATTTATACTATGTCTTCATTCACTTACACAAGTCTTCATTTATACTATGTTGGTTAATAGTGTTATGCTTTCCTATTAGTTATATCAATTTTTGTTTAATGGTTACTTAAATCTCTCGCTATATTTGTGTATTTGTGTAATTTTTCTTGGAGTTCTTTCAGTTGTTTAATTTAAATTCAATTAGTCAACATATAGTACAACATTAGTTTCAGGTATAGTGTTCAATAATTTATCAATTGCATATAACACTAGCTGTTCATCACATCATGTGCCCTTCTTAATGCACATTACCCAATTACCCCCACCCACCAGCAACCTCAGTTTGTTTCCTATAGTTAAAAATCTCTCATGGTTTTTCTCCCACTCTGATGACTTCCCATTTTGTTTTTCCTCCCTTCCCTTACATTCCTCTGGCCTGTTTCATATATTCCACATACGAGTGGAACTATATGATAATTGTCTTTCTCTGATTGATTTAATACCCTCCAGTTCTATCCACATTGATGTAAATGATAAATATCATCCTCTCTGATGGCTGAGTAGTATTCCATTGTATATATATATACCACTTCTTTATCCATTTGTCATCCATGGACATCTTGGCTCTTTCCATGGTTTGGCTATTGTGGGCATTACTGCTCTAAACATCAGGGTGCAGGTGTCCCTTCAGATCAATGTATTTTTATCTTTGGGGTAAATGCCAAGTAATACAATTGCTGGGTCATAGGGTAGGTCTATTTTTAACATCTTGAGGAACCTCCCTACTTGTTTTCCAGAGAGGGTGTACCAGCTTGTATTCCCACCAACAGTGGGAATCCTTGCCAACATTTGTTGTTTCCTGTCTTGTTAATTTTGGCCATTCTGACTGATGTGAAGTGGTATCTCACTGTGGTTTTGATTTGTATTTCCTTGATGCCGAGTCATGTGGAACATTTTTTCATGTGTTTATTGACCATTTGCATGTCTTCTATGGAGAAATGTCTGCTCATATCTTCTGCCCATTTCTTAGCTGGATTAATCATTTTTTGGTATCAGGTTTAGTAAGTTCTTTATAGATCTTGGATACCAGCCCTTTGTCTGATATGTCATTTGCAAATATCTTTTCCCATTCCAAAAATTGCCTTTTAATTTTGTTGACTGTTTCCTTTGCTGTGCAGAAGGGGAGAACAGAAGTAGTAACCTCAGCCACAGCAAATCCTTGCTAGACGCATCTCCAAAAGCAAGGGAAATAAAAGCAAAAATGAACTATTGGGACTTCATCAAGGTAAAAATCTTCTGTACAGTAGTCTTTCAATTTTTGCCTCATATACTTTGATGCTTTATTATCAAGTTCATGGATGTTTAGAATTCAAATAGTGTAGCTTTCATAAGTCTGCTAGTATTGACCAGTTTAAACTTAAGAACATATGAGGTAGCTAGATAAAGCACCAAGAACTAGCCTGGGGGAGAGGTAAAAAATGTACTGTGGTCCTTCCTTAGAAGTCACTGGGAACAAACAGAATACTGGCCTAGAGATAATCCAGTCCCAAGTTCCAGGAGTCAGCAAGCCCAAGGCATAGGCCCTGAAGAGACCTAAAGGACAGTAAGACCCCCAAACCCTTCCCTAGTAGGAACTGGAAGGTCTCCCAAGAATGAGTCAATATGACACACAGGCTTAAGTCCTATAGCCCTGCTCTAGCTGTTTTCTTCTTTGTTTCCTGTCATGACCACTTCCTTCAAATACTGATCACTCCAAACATTCTATTGTTCCTTTTTGCCATCTCTTGTGTAAATGTGATATTAAACAAAGAGAGAGAATAAAAGAGATATTTAATATGTGAACTAATGTAGATCTTGAGTCAATAAATCAAATGTAAAAAATAAGTGAACGAGTCACGTGGAGAATTTAGAATATTATAATGAATTATTTTTAGTATTTCTAGATGTTCTAATAACATTTTTAAAGAATACATAAAGTTTTATTATTGAAATAATATGATAGCTGGAATCTGGTTCAAAATAAGTCTAGGATTCAAAGGAGTGAAGTTAGTTGGGATGTAAGTAAGATGATATTGGTCATGATTGATAATTCTTTAAGCTGGGTGGGATAATAGATACATATTGTGAAAAAATATACATATATATATATATATATATATATATATATTCATGAAACATATATGGCTTTAAAATCAGCAGGAGGGAGAGAAAGTCCCTGCCCTGAAGGGTCCCAGCAGATGATGAATAATATGGACACACTGTGGTAAATGCCAAGAGAGGGGGAGAAAATTATTGTTTGAAAACAGGGGTAAGGAGGAGGGAGAGAAAAAGAGGGAAAAGATTTCCAAAGAGTAAATCCAAGAGTCATCAGTTGCAGTGGTCAAAGTGCCTGAAGTCTCATCGCTCATGGCCTTGAAATCAGAGCAGGACTTCAATATTGGGACAAAGGCCTGCAGGCCAGGAGAGGTGGAGAATGATTTCAGAGGAATGACTCTTTTCCTACGGTTCTATAATAAACCATGAAACATTACTCTATCTCACGTCTACTTTATTTAAAATACAAAAGAGCAAGAATAACATCTCTCTTCTTTTGTGATTTATTACAGTAATATTTTTAGTTTCATGGTAATATAATACTATTTTAGCTTAATGACAGTCTTTTTTTTTTTCTTGCAAATACCACAAATACTTTAGTGGAAGGTGACATTTGGTCTTTTGACATTTTGTATTCAGCCACCTAGAAAAAGACACTTTGTACCTTGAAATGTTGCCTTTTGAAACACTCAGTAGGGAGTGGGGTAGATATCCTATGCTAATATGAAGGATGAACTATCGGATAAATCTTAATTTTTATTTTTGAAATAACATTTTTTACAATTTAAATATATATTTTATGTTTTATTTTTATTTCTCTGTGGTATTATAAAATCCTTTAGAATGTACTGTAACTCACTTAATCGCTAGTATATTCTAAGCGGCTCTTCTGGGAATTCTTAACAGAAACAGCATGAAGTGGGTGCTAAGAACACTGCAGCTTGCTTTATAATTTACAGTGTAGGTGTAAATCCTTTCTCTTAAGAACAGCACAAAATTGCCATTTAATTCACTTCAGGAACATTTAAATTACATATACTTATATTTTAAAATAACATCTTGTATTTTGCACAAGTCATACTCAAGTGAACTGTTCACCCAAAGAACTGCACGTCTATAATGCATAATCAGCATAATGCCACATAATGACAATTGTATAATATATAAGAACAATGCTGCTAATTAAGATCTTGATTGAGCCCAGAATTACATCTAGTGAAGTATCTCATGGTGTCTCCCGAGCATCTAGCTCAAATTGTCAATATTAACCTCCTCAGCTTCAGCTTCCTTTCTTTCTTTCTTTTTTTTTTAAGATATTATTTATTTCAATCTCAAGTAGGTGGAGAGGCAGGCAGAGAGAGAGAGAGAGGAGGAAGCAGGCTCCCCACTGAGCAGAGAGCCTGATGCAGGGCTTGATCCCAGGACCCTGAGATCATGACCTGAGCCAAAGGCAAAGGTTTAACCCACTGAGTCATCCAGGTGCCCCCTCAGCTTTCTTTCAAAACAATGTGTCCATGCTGTCAAAGGCTGGGGAAGCCAGGATAGAAAGAAAAATGTTTCTGATGATATGCCATTATTTTCAATTCTTAGACTGATGCTGACAGAATGCGTGTTTATACAAAGCATACACAAGTCCTGAAGGATAATGAAGAAAAAGCATTTGCGGTGAGCAGAGAAGTGCAGCAAGGGTGATAAGTAAATGACAAACATCGGGGAGTCCAGCATGCTAGGAAACACACAGGTGGGAGTTCGTGGTAAAAAGCAGAAGCAGGAAATGTATGGGCAGGTGTAGTTACAGGGGACCGGCTTGGCCTCAGAAATGGGAATAACAGTTTAAAGAACACTTCCTCAGTGTTTGTTTTTTTTTCTATAAAGCAGTAATAGCGGAACAAATCAAATATTTAATATTCACGAAATGAACGGTGGCTCTTATTTTATGTGATGATCAGAAAGGTTTGTAAATAAAATTTAAAAAAAAAAAAAAACCTTACCCAACATAAGCATAGCATGGGTACTCATACATAAAAAGTAGAAAGTTGGATTTGATTTATTATTTATTTATCCATTCAAAATATTAATTGTGACCCAACCAATCATCAGGCATTACACTGAATATTAAGTTTAGAGCAATGACTAACACAGAGTCTCCACTTTTGGGGACCTGATGTTCTAATGAAGCAGAGAAGAGATAATACAGACACACAAATAAATACCTTTAGATAATGATAGTTTAATAAAAATAGAAAACAAGCTTACGTGATAACAAGTGAGTGTAGGTGTGGATTGGGGCACTTGAGATGGAGTGATGAAGGAAGGCCCCTTGAGAAGGAGGGAGCATATGGGCTGAGTGTTGAATTACTCACAGGAAGGAGCCAGCCAAAGCAGAGTTTAAGAGGACAGCATTCCACACAGAGTGAAGATCTGACATTCAGAACGTGAGACCGAAAGGGCCAGCCATTTCCAAGAGACAGAAGAAGGAGAGTGGGTCTGAAATCTCACAACCAAGGTGAAAGGTAAGAACATCAAGGTGTGGACAATGACCAGATCTTGCATATCCTCCTCCTAGGCCATGGTGAGTTCAGCTATGGGATGCTACGGAGGGTTTTTAAAATGAGAGACATGTAATCTAATTTATACTTTAAAAGGATCAAGCTGCTTCAGGAAGACTAGAAGGGGACAAAAAGCAGAAAGAACACTCCTGAGACTGTCACATTAGCTGAGACATGACTTACGTGAAGATAGTAACAGTAAGTATACTGAAAGTTATTGGCTCATTTTATCACTTGAAGGCCCATCTAAGAAAACTTGCTTATAAATTGGATGCCCCTGTTGTTGTCTGGAGAAACTGAGGGAATGGTAGAACTTAGTTTAGGGTTGAAAGCAAGTACCAGTTCATATAGGTATATACGCAGAATAGCAATTGGATATTTTAGTCTAGGTTTAGAAAAGACATCAGCATGGAGGATAAACAGTTAGAAGCCAACAACCTGTAGATGATATTTAAAGGCACAGGACAAGATGAGTTCATCGAAGGAAATTAAGTTTGACTGAGCCCAGAATTATATCTGTTGAAAATCTCTTAGTGTTTCAGGAAAAACAAGATCATTATAGAACAGAGCCAAGGACTAAGCTGCGGCCTAAGCTAATGTTCTGAGGTCAGGAGGAAGAGGAGAAAGCAGGCACAAGAAGGGACAGTGAGGCAGGAGGAAAAGCAAGAGGATGTGACCAGCTCTGAACATGATGAGGATGGACGATGGAGGTGTGGTAGGACTGTGCTCAGGGCTGCTGATCTTAACGAAAGCTGTCTGCAACTGGTTCTGGAGAAGTGCAGCTAGTGACATGGGCTGAAAAGACAGGAAGATGAGGAGGTAGAAAGAGGAGGGATAGACAATTGCTTCCAGGGCTATAAAAGCAGAGGAAAAAAAAAAAGGTTAGTAGATGGAAGGAGGAAGACATAATGTCAAGGTACGGTTATTTTTTATTTCTTTCTTTTGTTTCTTTTAAGATGGCTAACATTAAGGCATGTGCATGTGCCAAAGAGAGAAAACCAACAGTGAGGGAAAAATTAATGCTGCAGGAGAGAGAGGAAATCGTTGCAGAAGCAAAGACCTTGAGGTACTGAGAAAGGATGACCCTAATTTCCTCAATGATGCACTAAGTATTTGTTTACTGTAAGTCTTAGCTAAACCATTGAATAAAGCGATTCTAATTTAATTGTTTCGGGCTGGGTCCTGGGCATCAGTATGTTTTTTTAAAAGTTCCCCGGTTACTTCTAATGTGCAGCCAGGGCTCAGAAGCAGTAATCTAAACAATAGCGTTTTGTGTTCATCATTTTTTTGGCTTTTCTTTGTAGTTTTATGACATATGTATGCATCCCCAGCAATTTACTATTTAGTTGTGCATGAACTTTATATAAATGGAATCACACTGTATATATTCTGGGTATCTCGCTTTTTGTTTTACATTATATTTATGGGATTCACACAGGGTAATGTATGCGGCTCTAGCTCATTCACTTCCACTACTTTATAGTGCCCCAGCATAGGAAAATGTGTAATTTCCCCATTCTCCTGTTTAATGGATGTGTGAAATTCTTTTTTTCCATTTTTGACTGTTGCAGCTCACACTGCTGTGGGAATATGTAGCTGATTCGCTATTACAATTGTTTCCTGGGGTGTGAGAATATAAACTGATATAACTAATTTGAAAAATAATTTGATATTACATATTTGTTTTTGAAAAATGGTAATTATATTTTATGTTCAGTTCTATAATTGCTTATCACAAATTGTCTTTTTTTAAAATTGTTTTAAAAAGCAAATGGGTTACATTTGGTTGCAGTTCAATTTGATCTTCCTCTTTATTATTTTTTATTGTTTTTATACTTAAAAGTTCTCCACTATCTAATAATGGTTCAAAATTCGCCTAAAGAGTTCTTGATTTCACTTATTTTACATTGAATTTTTTAACATACCTGAACATTTTTATTAAATGAAATTAAAAAACAAATTATTAATTGGCAAAAAAAAAAAAAGCAAAAAATTTGATATCCAAAGAACCAATAGGAAGCAAATCTCTTAGGAAAGTGACTTGATGATACATGAGAAGATAATTTATAAAACCAACATAAGTACTAATAAATTGTAGACAATTTCAATCTCACCAATTAAAAAATACAAAACTATTATATAATATTGATCACACTTGTCATTTTTTTAAAAATAATAATATGTGAGTTAGTCACTCTTAAACACAGGTTATAGAAGTATTTGTTAGCACCAAATTCTTGGAAAACAATTTGGTGACCTACATCAAGAGCTGTGTAAAAAAAAGAAAAAACCCAAAAGTTACAATTATAGGCCTAGAATTCTATTATAAGGAAATAGTTCAAAATGTGGATGAGAATACATATTCAAGGATATCCATTGAAGTAATATTTATAATAGAAAAGTTTTAAGAAGGTTCGAAGTAACATAAAATGGTCCCAAATTGGGCAGTCATTAAATTGTTTACTCATATAATGGAATATTACTAGGTTATTAAAAACATGTTTTCAAAAGATGACGTAGGAAAATGTTCATAGAGCCTCCAAAATATATATAATATATGATCTCTATTTTATGAAATGTTTCCATGTTTTTCTGCCCCTGTCCATTCCTCCCTCCCTGCCTCTCTGTCTCCATCTCTCTTTTAGAATATATGCCAAAACACCAAGAGTGGATGGAAGGCATGGAAAGTAAATTTATTTTTTTTTATACTTTGTTTTTACCTATGTTTAAAATGCTATTGAGATGCTGTTAGAAGTTAGTCAGACAGTTAGGTAGTAAGGGCCAGTGTCCCCAAAAAGAAAATATGGAGTCAGGACAGGTAAAATAAAGTAGCACTGACATCCTATTTTGCAGCTTAGAGAGGACTGTACGGACATTCTGCTTTGCAGCCTTTTGCAGAAATGACTTCTGCAAAACATCCTAAAATAAGACGATTAACCACAAAAACATTTCTTAGTATCACAGGCAAGGGGCAGTTAAGACCTAAGTCCCCAGATGTCAGACCAAAAAAATAAAAAAAATTAAAAAAAAAAGACCATCAGCATGTGGACATTAACCTAATAGGTAGATGGGTATGTGACCAAAGCCCTGATTGGCAAAACTCAGCACATTCTGACTGTTTAAGAAAGTTCTCCAAAAGGGGTGCCTATGTGGCTCAGTTGGTTAAGCATCTGCCTTTGTCTCAGGTCATGATTCCTGGGTCCTGGGGTCAAGCCCTGCATCGGGCTCTTTACTCACCTGGAACGTGCTTCTCCCTCTCCCTCCACGTGCCACTCCCCCTGCTTGTACTCTTTCTCTCTCTCAAATAAATAAATAAAATTTAAAGAAAGAGAGAGAGGGAGGGAGGGATGTAAGGATGTTAGTTCTGCAAAAGATCTCATAAAAACCCATAAACTCAGAAACCCAGTTGGGTCCCTTTTCCTCTCCAGAAGCTTTGTGCTCTTGTTCAATAAACTGCTTTACTGCCCACCACTCTGTCTGGTCTACATTTTCTTTCTTCAAAGCAGTGTGACCAAGAACCATAGGCACTAAGGGGACACAAAGTCCTGTAATAGTGCTTCTCTGTATGCTTGATTTAGTTGAATAGAGTGTCTGGCCTTCTAAAATATACTAGGCTGAATATGAGAGTGGAACCATCCTGCTATTCAGTATTAGTCTGCAAACACACATCTCTTTCTGGGCATTCAGATTTGTCAAATCAACCTTTGTACCCCATTCCGTTGTGTGTGCATATTGTTTCTTTTTAAAAATTTTTCATATTTTAAACTCTGTATTCACCTTTCCAAGAACCACTACAACAGCCATGATGATTGGGCCCATGGGAGCTGATCGATTTGCCTCAGACATTGCCAGGTAGAGAGAAAGGGAAGAACAAGAGGAAAGCAACAAAGCTGCAGCCACACTGAGTGTAAGCTTTGCGAAGCCTGGGGCTCTGAATATGAGTGAACCTCAGGGAGGGTGCTGGGAAAATGCTGGGGCCCCAGGAAAACTCTTCTGATTAGTGTTGATTTTGGCCAGAGGTTCTCATTAAGATGTCCTCCTATCTCCAATGGATGTTGGACTTCCCAGGGATTTTGTGGCATTAAATGAGAGTGACTTAAGCAGAATGCCTGTATATAGAACATAATAAATGAGTGCTGCTATCATTACTTACATCAAATCCTCATGCAGAGAATTCAAGGTGTGTCTCCTGATTGAGACAGTTTAGACCTTTTAGCTAATACATTATAAATGATGAGGTGAAGTCACAGTGTTGATTTCCCAAACAAGATATATCGATCCTCTCTTGTAACAACATCCTTTTTTGCAATAACTTTGTTTTTTATGCCACATTATTGACACACAGATTTTGTGAGATGAATATTGATGTTGCAGATCCTCTCCATTCTTTAAAGCGTAACTGGCCATTTTATTTAAATCTGATATTTTCAAGGTGTCGGTAAGTGTTGTTAAGCTGCTAGAGCTTTTCTTCGGAGACCGGGAAAATTAACCTATGCTAGGCAATTTGCTTGAGGTTTCTGTAGAAGTGTGTGGTTGGAGCTGCAAGTTCCATTCCTCTCTTCACACATAGAAGAGAAGGTTGGCCCCTCTGATGCAACTGGCAAAAGATTGCGGCTGGTTCTCGGCCACAGAGGAGGAAATGTTTCTTCGGCCAAGAGAAGCCATTATTAAGGAGCAAATGTTGGTTAGATTTTCCAGAGACCCAAGGAAGTAGGGCAAAGATTGATGACAGAGATACCTATATAATACCTTCATCCTAACAGAAGTGTGGGCGAGAATCAGGAGGGAGGAACAGGCATCTCTACAGAGCCAGCAAGGACCTGAAGAAGGCAGGCATGGGGAGAAGGCATATACCCTGGAACTCCGTCTAGTGTCCAGTCATGGAACAGCCTCTGTTAATGGTAGGGAGACCATACATTTACAGACTTCCTTATATGGTCCTTGGGACAATGTCCTTTGCATAGTCTTCCCTAAGGAAAAGAAGCCGGTAAGTCAAAATCTGTCCTCAGCAGCGGGAGCCTTCTTGTCTGTGCCTTTTTGCCCCTACTCTGAGTTGCTTCTATCTTGCTTTCCTTCAGGACCACAGTATCAACCCCACCCATGGGCTCAGGGAGGAGATAGTCTTGTCTACCCAGATCTCCATTTTTACCTCCTTCCTGGTAGGAATGTCAAAGGCCTCATCAACAAATTAAGAGATCAGTAAATAATTTTGGAAAACAGAAGCTCAGCAGCTGGTAGGATTTTATTTAAAGCCCAGTCCTGGATTTAAAGGTTTTTATAAAAACTTGCCCTTCCAAGAGGGTGGTTGGGTTATGGACATTGAGGAGGGTATGTGGTATGATGAGTGCTATGAAATGTGTAAGCCAGATGATTCACAGACCTGTACACCTGGGGCAAAGAATACATTATATGTTAATAAAAATAATTAATAAAAAAATAAAAAATGCGAAAAAACAAAACCAAAACCAAAAAAACTTGCCTTCCCAAAAGTATCTCTGCCCTCAACCTGTTCATGGCCAGTGGAAGTCTGGCTCCCTTCCAGTTGAAGACACCAAGCCTCCCGTAAAGGAACAGATCACACCACCATCACTAAGCCTCATCCTAGTATGAAGTATTTTATCACCACTTTAGGGGAGTTGTGCCAGAGAAGGATAGAAAGAGAGGTCTAACACCATGGTTTTTACCTTGGCTGTGTATCAAAACTACCTGGGGAAAAGAAAAAAAAAAGTTTTCTGACTCTATGTCAGACCTACTGAATCACAATCTTTTATGGTTGGTCCTTACCACCTTCATTTGTGAAAAGATCCTTGGATAATTTAATGCACATTTCAGTTTTAAAAACTCAATATGATGCAAAAGATCTTGAGTAGACCTTGTATCAACTAGAAAATCACAAGCTTACTGGCCTCCAATTCAACCTAACCCATGCTATCTTCAGAGTTGGAGAGATGCTACAAGGCCACCTGATGAGTGATGCCAGTTCAAAGGGGTGTTGAGCATCTTAGCCTGTCTTATCTGGATGTCTCACTTTCCATAGGCACCAATGAAAGAGGAAAACCACAGATAATGAATTTTATATTTGATTCCAAATCTGTAAAGTGTTTGAATAAAAGGAACACTGTTAGAAATCACAAAAAACAAACAAAACAAAATCACCTAAGTATCCTTTAGTAGGGAGAGGTTGAGTAAATTGTGGTATTTCCATACAACAGAAAGAATTTTGAGTGATCCTGAATAAGTACATTTATAAATCTAAAAAAATGATATAAGGTACTAGAGATGGAAAAGTATACATTACATAAAGCATGACCAATATCTGCTCAAAATTACACATATACACATACAAGTGGATACAGATTATAACCAAATCTTAACAAATTACTATAAAATGTTTAGTATGGTCATTTCTGACTAAGGATACTGGGGGATTTTTGTTCCTTCCTTTCCACTATTGTCTGACTCTTAGAAGGAACTTGCATTATTTCCCGACTTTAAAACAATGAAAGAAAGGACAACAATGACAGGATGAGCTTATTATCTCTGTGTCTCTTACCTTGACTACCACAGCAGCTTCTTAAATCTCTTCTTTGACCTCATAACTTTTCAATATAATATTGTCACCATTTTAACATGCAGATCAAGTGACATTCATCCTCTACAACTTCAGTGACTTCTCCTTAGCTACCAAACGAGGTCCAGATCACGTCATTTGAATTCACTCCTGATCTTTCTTCAAGACTGTTTCTCGCTTTAACTGATCCCTTCTGCCAGGCCCCTAGAGCTCCAGTCCCCTCAGACTCCCCTGGTACTCCCAGAACACACATATTTTCAATGCTGGGTGCCTTTCCTACTCCTCCCCCCTCCCCACCTTTTTACTTTTTCAATTATATTCACTCTTCAATAGCTGCTCAGAAATTGCCACCTACACCAGGCCTCCCACTGACACCTTCAGAATTAATGGCCCTTTCCTCCACACCTACACTGCACATTGGTTGAACCTCCATATGTCCCCTATTTTTATTCTCTCTTGTTCATCATTCACAGGTTTACTTCTACTGGTAGAGGGGATATAACAGCTCCTGGAGCAAAGTCATCTTTTTGTTCACCTTTATATCTTTTCATCATTTCCAGCTCAGTATATTGCATATCACATTCACTCAATAAAAAACACATTAAATAGAAGCCTGAAATGTCAATAACCCAAATAACAATTTCCTTCTTAAAATCTTCAGGTATGGAGAAATTGAATCACCCTTACATTTCAGTTGGTAATGTAAAATTGTTCACCCGTTCTGGAAAATAGTTGGGCAGTTTCTTATAAACCTAAACATGCAACTACCATATGATCCATCACTACAGTCCCATCCATTTAATTCCAAGAAATGAAAAGTTAAGTTCACACAAAAACCGTGTATAGTTGTTCCCGCCTCATCTGCAAGGGTTGTTCTAGGATCCCCAGTGGATGCCTAAAACCAAGGATAGTATCAAAACCTATATATATGATGTGTTTCTTATACATAGATACCTATGATAAAGTTTAATCTATAAATTAGGAACAGTGAGATTAACAACAATAATAATTAAATAGGATAATTATAATAGCATGCTGTAACAAAAGTTGTATGAGTGTGGTTTCTCAAAATGTCTTCTTGCCTGGAACTCACCCTTCCTCTTATGATGATGTGAGATGATGAAATGCCTACATGATGAGATGAAATGAGGTGAATGGCACAGGCACTATTGACCTTTTGACTGTACATCAGAGGGAGGATCATCTGCTTCCAGACTGTGTTGGATCTCGGGGAACAGAAACCAGAGAAAATGATACCATGGATTAGAGGAGACTGCTGTGTTAACCATATTTTCTAGCTTCCATATCTGATGTTTTAGACATTTGAAACCTTGCTGCCAACGGAAGGACTGTCCCTCCTGTGGTTGGTTAGGTTTGTAGATTCCTAGAGGTAGCAAAGCACTCTCCCAGAAGCCTGCTTTTCATATACAAAAACCAGTCCAGTGCCCAATACCCTCATTGGCCATTGGCTATAAATGCTGTTCTTAACACTTTCTAACACTTTCAGGCACTATTCTCCTGTAGGGCCAGGCATCAAGTAGCCTCTGCACTTGGGAGCCCACTGAAATTATTCAAATGAGCCACTACTATCCCTGTTCAGTGCTAAAATATCTACCCATTTCTTGATGAAAACTACAATAAAGGCCTTTCTGTAGTTTCCCAGCTCTTTCTCTCTGCCTGTGGCAGACCTTAGGGTTCCCTTGTATGACCCTGAAGGCATAGTATGCTTCTCTCCTCTCTGGACCTATGAGTAACAAGGAGTCTTTTTAATGGCAATGTCTTCTGATATGTTGGCCTCATCATACCTGAACCAAACAAAACCCCAGGTATGTTTTAATGCAAATCTGTATATAAATGTTCATAACAGCTTTACTCATAAAAACCCTGAACTGGAAATAACCCAGATATCCTTCAAAGAGTAAATGGTTAAACAAACTGCACTATATCTGTGCTGTGAAATATTTTTTTGGAATAAAAAGGAATGAGCTATCAATACATATAACAACTTGGAAGCCTGTTCAGAGAATTTATGCCGAGTGAAAAAATCCGATCCTCAAAGTTATATACTTTATGATTCCCTGTATATAATATTCTTGAAATGACAAAATTATAAAAAAGATAGATTAATAGTTGCCAGGGATCAGGGCAAGAAAGAGGTGAGTGTGGACAGAAAAGGCAACATGAGAGATACCTGCGCTGATGAGATTGTTGAGTATCTTCACTGTATCAGTATCAAGATCCTAGCTGTGATTTTGTCCTATATCTTCGAGTAATGTTACCATTGAGAGAAACTGGGCAATGGGCACACAATTGTATGTGAATCTATGATTATGTCATCATTATAAATTTAACATAAAATTAAAATGTTAGTTAATATCAAATTATAGTACTGTTTTTAGAAGCTAAGAGATGTGCTCAAAGATACCAATAAATAGTCCATAGGGTCTTTTGTAAGCTTGACCATCTATCCAAAGTCACTCACTGACAACTAAACTCTGCTCCTTGCTATAACACACATTTCTAGACCAAATGATGACTATGCAATTATAACATACACACACACACATATACACACATATTATAAAATACTGCTTGTCATTAGAGGTCTTCATTGGACAGGGAGAAAAATATGGAAATTATCCACAAATCAGGTCATAGCATCTGATGTTGAGGAAAACTTAAGAAGAACAATAAGGGACTAAGAAGAACAATAAGAAGGGACTAATAGTATCAAACTGATTATTTGTTATACATTTACTTAAAGGGATCACTGAGATGAGATTAAGGTATCCAACCAAAGATTTTAATTACAAAGAGGTATCATCATCATAACTGTATAATCAAGAGACCAAGTAAGCTCATGATATGTAGGGAGTTACAAATAATGATCAACAGTCTACATGGAGATGGTGCTTATACTTCCAACACTTTGTTGAAGGAATGTTCAAGGCAAAATGTATGCTTGTGGATATCCATCAAAACAAGTTTCAGTGAATACCAGATGATCAAAATATGGAAGAGCGACAGGAAAGAACTGCAAGCAGGGGAGCTAAAGCCACCAGACAATCCTGAAAAACAGGAGCCTGGAGTAGACAGAGGGCGACAACGATGGGATGCTGAAATGACTTGGCTTTCTAAAACCGGAAGGATGAAGGCTTGTGGGTTCTATTACTGGAATATAAGGCAAGTCCATGGAAATCAGTAAGAGACATTAGACAAAATGTACACTTTGGTGGGTGATAAATGGCCTCCACTTTATTGCCCGTTAGTGACATGGAAATGGGGAAGTGGGAACAGACAGAGTTCCCGAAGGTAAGTGCAGTGACAGCTATCCCAGTTGTTATTCTCCCTCCTCTGGGAGGCGTACTTCTCTGTTCATCTGGTCCATAAGTCTCCACACACACTGCTGTAAGAAGATTCTACCCCCTTTCCAAAAATAGCTAGAGATGTATGCCTACACAGAGGATTAAAGGAAGGGGGAATTTGTGACCTTTTGAAGCAAAATGCAGCTGACCTGTAAAAAATTCAGCTCATTCACTTGGGTGACAAGAGGGCTGGGGTGTGTAATGCTGATTAAGGGAGATTACCTCCTAAGGCTCAGTTCCTTCCTATAGTCTATTATGCCAATCTTAGATTCATTCGGAGATAAGAGTGAAAGTTCTCAAGATTTATTTTGCAATGGGTATCAGCTACAATATGGAAGATATGGGAAGTTTGGCCCTCTTGGAGAGATTTTCTGAAGAAAGTCAAATTTTCAGATTCTCTTAGTCTGTGAGGGCTGTTGTAACAAAGTACCACAAACTGGGTGGCTTAAACAATAGAAATTTATTGTCTCTTGATTGTGGAGGTTGGAAGAAGTCCAAAATTAAGGTATTGGCAGGGCTGTTTTTTTGTTTTTTTGGTTTTCTGTTTTGTTTTGTTTTGCTTTCAGATAACTATGGGGGGACGGATTTCTTTCAGGCCTTTCTCCTTGGCTTTTAGATGGCCATGTCTCATCAGATTATTTTCCCTCTATGTGTGTCTCTGTGTCCAAATTCCCCCTTTTTAAAGGACACGAGTCATATTAGATTAAAACCAATCCAAATAACCTCACTCTAACTTTGATTATTCCTGGAAAGGCACTATCTACAAATAAGTTCACAATCACAAGTCTTAGGGATTAGGATTTCAACGTAGAATTTGTGGGGGCATAACCATGGGAAAACATACACGGAGCCCTAACAATTACTTAGGCACTTCTGTCCTACATTAGATTTACAATGTTGATGAAGGTGACCTACTAGATGATAAGGGAATGAGCCAAAGACTGGGGAGGAGAGAGACTCAACCTATTCTAAATCAATTGCAGACCAGCAACCAAGTAATGATCCTACTAGACTCTTGGAAGTAAAAGATAACAAATTCAGGAATGGGGTATGGGTAGGATTCACAGCAGGCAAGGGAAGCTACAGTAGCCTTGTGAGCCAGGCTTTTTAAGCATTTAAATAAATATTTTTTTGCTTCTTCATCTGAATGTAGAGGAATTAAGGTGCTATGTGCTTTGCTATCCCATAAGTGTGGGAGAGGGATCCTCCATTTCAGGAAGAGCAGTAGTTAGAGAAGTAATGGTATGGCATATCTAGTTTCCCAACCCACCTCCGGGAGAAATATCTACATGCCCCTATCTTTTGTCACTAGTGGGTGGGCCAGGATTTAACACAAGTGACCGAGAGCTTTTATGCAGATAATGACCTCTTGATTCAGAAGCCTCAGTTCAGCAGCCCTGACTTCTACCAGTAGTGGGAGATGGGAGCAGGGCTGATATTAACAACACAATATTCAGGTACGTGCTTGCCAACTAAAGGTTCTTGAGACTGTATGGGTAGATTTATAATGCTCAAGCCCTCTGGAAGTCAAGGAAAAATTCTTGCTTCAGACCTCCACCATTCAAAAAGAAGCCTAGCCCTTATACTTTTTACCCAAAAACTATAATTAGCATATTATACATAGCATGTGCCTCATCTGGACATTCTATATGGTCTTTCACATCAACTGAAGTGCAAGTCAGCATTTCTTGAGAAGGGACCAATGTAAGTGCCTATGTGGGAAGCTGTCCAGCAAGACATAGCTCTCTTTCCACCTTGGGGCCACATAGTCCTCATGATTCCTTCGAGCAAAAAGTCCTCATGACTGATGATTTCACCCATTAGATTCACAGGCAAAGGGAGACAGCCTCTATCTGGAGGTTCCCTTGGGACTATCTCTTGGACATGGCCATCAGATACTCATTTTGAAAAGCAGCTGTTAGTTTGCTTCTCAGTTTTTCTGGACAGCTGACATCTGAACATCTGACCAATGAAGGCCTTAGGATCCCCACCTGAAATTCACATTCTGCAATAGTTGAACTCAAAGTCAGTAACAAAAAAGTGGGAAGGGCCCAAAAAGCTTCCCAGCCAAATGGAAATGGTATCCATGATATCTTGGCTTTACATGGAAAAGTGGCAGCCATCTCTAGGAGAAAAATTTTTTTCCTTAAAAAAGGGGCCTATTTCACTGTGGTTCAGCTAAGCTAAAATGTGATGGTAACCACTAGCCTACTCTGACTATTCAACCTCAGCATGAGCAGCACTAAAAATGGAAAGGGTCTTACCACTCTGTGGGCAGGACTCAAAGCCATTCTCAGAATTCTAGACACTCTTCTCCTGAATGAGCCTTATATATTTTTACCGACTTTCATTTTATTGCCATAACCGAAATATTTCATCTACCACTTGGACAACTAAGGTTGCCAGGTTAAAGATAACCATTTTTGGGACCTAGAACTAGCGACACAATTCACAGTTGCTAGTCAAATGTGCAGGTCTTTCAGGTAGATGACCCAAGTAAAAGTCAGATCTCTGATGAGATTGCCTAGGTTCAAGCTGCTGGCCAAGCCTGCACCACCCTCGTTGCTACAACCTGACGGTCAACACACCAGGCATAGAAAGAGAGGCAGTGCAAACTAAAAGACCCCATGTTTCTTTTTTTCTTTTTTTTAGGGTTTTGTCTACTTATTTGTTCAAGAGAAAGAGCAAGAGCCCAAGCAGGGGAAGGGTCAGAGGGAGAGGGAGAAGCAGGCTCCCCATCAAGCAAGGAACCCAATACAGGAGTCAATCCCTGGGATCATGACCTGAGCCAAAGGCAGACACTTAACCAACTGAGCCACCCAAGCATCCCAAGGACTCCACATTTCTAATGCGGAAGCTGTCCTGACTTGTGACTCTTTCCAAAACTGACCTATTTGCTTTGGGTTGAAGGAGGTGACATTACATGGGACAGTATCCCTGCCCACTTTTTGGTAGAGAGACCACGTGAAACTTTTGAATCTCTTTCAAAGCTATCAGTGGTGTCCCTCCTCCCCTACAGCTGACAGTGTCTCTTAGTCTGTGGCTTGCCTTTCTCACTCAGAATGGCATATTTTGATGAGTTGAAGTGTTTTTATTTGAGGAAGCTCAATTTGTTCATGTTTCATGGTTAGTTGTTTATTCAACAGTATTTGACCACAAAACAACAATTTTGTATGGTTCAACCTAATTAATATGGTTCAACCATATAAATATGCTCCATATAGTAATTCATTTCATTTTCACAATAAACCATTGGGAGAGACATTCCCATTTTACAGATGATGAAATGGAGAAAAAAGATTACATAATTTCCCTAAGGTCATACAATTAATTAATGACTGAGTGAGATTCGAACACTGGTGGTGTGGCTCTGAAGTCTATGCTCAATCACAATGCTATATCACATGTCCCACCTGGTGCTCAAGTACCAGTTTGTATGTCTCTCCCTCTAGTCTATGGGTTCCTTGAAGGAAAAACTGCTTAACTGTCTTTGTAGCACTTGCAACCAGCATAGTACCTCACACATGGTGGATGTCATTAAATACTTGAGGAATGAATAGATAAACAAATAGGGAGGTCTCCACCAATGCCAGCATCAGGGACTGCTGGTTTGACATTGCCAGGGCAATGGCCATGTTCTTTCAGACTTGATTCATTTGCAAAGTGCACCTGCTGGCCTTTGAACATTTATCATATTTTTCTGAACCTCCTTGCTTTTGGGATCCCCCTCTTTAATTACAGCATTAAATATCATAACATAGATATTCATGAGTAATATGGTCTTTGCAAGTGGGGGTCTTTGACTTACATGGCTGAAGAAAATCCTATTGCAAAAGATCCTACGTGTTCCAAAAAAAAAATTATCTCAAGGACAGAAAAATGGTGCTTATCAAAGATTACAAAAATTAGATGTGATTCTACCAATTCTGCTGGAGAACTATTTCTGCTCTATCAAAAAAAAAGTCTGCTATCTACTATTATATCTAGTCATATATATTATATCCATATAATATGTAGATATGATGCAACCCAGCCACAAAGTGATTACTTTATGGTATTCTTAAAATATTACTATTATTATTAAGGACTTATCAAAAAAATACATTTGGAAGAATCTCACTATCTATCTTTATAATTTGATACCATTATTTGAAAAAAAATATTAGCCTTATTCACTCTCGGTATTGTTGCATCCTACATCAACACACTCATTTAAGTGAGAAAATTTATGTGAATTTCTCTAGGCAGTTCAGTGACAATGCAGATGAGTTATGTTATAATTTTTGGTAATTAGCATTCATAAAAACAGGAACATCCTTTACATAGACTCAAGTTTAAAACTCCTTCTCAGATTTAAAACCTCTAAATAAATCACCTCTAATTTGTGCCTTATAGTTGAATGCCTATTGTGATTTACCAATTCTAACTCATGTCAACCTTTGTGCAAAGGATATTTTGCAGAAATGTTAGCTTTGCTGTATAAGTTAAATATCGCTGCAAGTGGGGTTTGGTGAAGTCCGATCTGATTGTTATGCAATAATATAATTTCATTTGTTCTTAGTAGTACTTGTCAAGGTATTTTACAACTATTTGATCTGATATAAAATAAATCCCTTATCTTAATTTTCTAATCTATATTCAGCTTTGAGAGAACAATTCCTTCACCACATAGGTATTCACCATGTAGGTGAATACAGGTGAATATATATTTGTTATAAATGAGTAACTGGAAGAATGCCTAGGTAATGTTTTATAAAACCTAACTCATTCTTTTTCATACTATTCGAAACTTTTAAAGAACAGGTGCTTTGGAAAGTCCAGATGTTGCTATTATTATTATGGTCATTTAAATTATTATTTGTAATATATCATATTAATTGCTCTTAATGAGGATAATAAATAATTACAGTAATAAAACATTAATGTTCTTTCATCCAGTGGGTTGCATTTTGTAATGTCTCTGTGTAGGTATAGTTGGAAACACAATTGCTTTTTCCCAAAATAAAGTACAAAACCCTTTTTTTTTTTTTAAGAAGGATAGAATGGCAGGGGTTGGAGAAGGCACAGGGAAAGAGGGAGAGAGAGATAGAATCTTAAGTAGCCTCTATGCTTGACACAAAGCCTGACAAAAGTCTTGATCTCATGACCCTGAGATCATGACCCAAGCCAAAATCAAGATTCGGATGCTTAACTGACTAAGTCACACAGGCACCCCAAACATCTTTTTGATTAGCACATTAAAAAGTACTGTGACCAAATATTGCATATGCACAATGTATCCCCAGCCAGATTTATGGGAGATATCTTATGGATGTCTCTGCTGAAAGAGAAATGTACAAAAATTGTGCTATACTACACTTTCACCCAAAAGTCAGAATGATAATGAAAATAACCAGAAATACAAGCTATAGAGACATATATGGAATTGCAGGATTTCTATACTAAAGAATCTGAGAGACCCTCCCAGTGAAGTCTTGATGCCCACTTAGTTTTAAATGCACTCATAGGACTCCAGCCCTAGAAATTCTGACCCAATAGACCTGGATACAGGACCTTAGTCTATATTTTTGTTTGTTTCAAGTTCACACATCTGTGAGTTAACGGAGAGTATAATGTTAGTTTCAGGAGTAGAATTTAGTGGTCCATCACTTCCATAAAAAATACCCATTGCTCATCACAATAAATGCCCTCCTTAATGCCCATCACCTCTTGGCCCATTCCCCTATATTTTTGATAGGTATCACACAAGAACCAAGTGAAGGATTTTCCATACCACTCTTTGAAAAATGTGACCTGGAAAGACCTGGAAAGTATCAGGCAGGTTGCCAAGATATAGAGACTCTGATGTGCAGAGGGACACTTAAACCTGGTTATCAGAATCCGATCACAACATCAATGCTTGGCTGGAAGTGATGTCCTAAATTCTGAGTTAAATCTCCATTTTTATTCTTGTTACATGAATTTAAAAAAGAAAAAAGAAGAAGGACCAAGATCAGATTGGTCTTAAGGGGTAGGGTGGACTGAAGCTACAGGCAAGAATGCAAAAGTTCAGGTTGAAGACAGGAAAAAGCCCAAGAGTCTAGAAGACAGACAGTTCCTACCCTTTGGTGCTTTTCTCACTTCCATCTCCTGGAGACTCTGCAGCCAAGTGGAATATGGCTCTCCCCTCTTAAATCGCCCAGATTTAGGTGAGGAGAGCCATTGTCTCTCCTCTTAACCTTGGTGGGATAAGCAGGTGATATAGGAAGATTTTTTGAAAAGATGCCAGGTGGAAGCCAGAGGAATGTGGAGGGCAGGGATTATGGGACAGGGATTATGGGGACACACCAGATAGCTCTCTGGATTTACGAGTGAAGTTCACTTCTGCTCTACCAATGTCACACATCTGTGAGTAAAATGACTTCCTGTTTCTAGTTTAGTTGACCATCAAGATCTGAGAAGCATTAAGATCCTTCCCCAAAAGATTTTCATTTCAATAAATCTCAGATAGAGGTTCAGAATCTGTGTTTTCAACAGTGTCCCACTTAGTTCTTACATGTACCCCGAGTTGGGAACCACTGTAACAAAACATCAGAAAATTGACCTATGCCTCAATTCATCTTTGTTTTATCAAGAGTTTAGAGTTTGAAGATTCTAATAATTAATTATATGCTTATTAATTACTAGAGACAACTGTTCACTTTTCTAAGAGTGTTGAGATTATTAGTGTTTTCATGACTTCAGTCATAATTCAAATTGAACTATTTTCACTACAGTCTATTGACAATCATTAAATTAGTATTTTGTGAGTGTGTTGCTGCTTTTGTCCCACCCAATGATCTGTAGAAAACAACTATAGTATGAATAAAATTTTAACATCAGGCAATAGTTTCCAGAAGGGAATGGATAAGGTCTATTCTATAAGAATACAAGGTCAAAGGAAAGAGCCCCTGGCAGCCCCAAGGCCCCCTGAAAGTCTAATCTTTAGCAAGAGGCCAAATTGCGAAGTATAGACTTCGTATAATATGTTCCCTTTGGGATAATGAAGTCTTCATTAGAAGGGGGGAAATGAGCACATAGTAACATGGTGTAATTACAATAGGCTGCAACCCTTAAGTGAGGAGATAGTGGCAAGGTCTATACCAGTAATGAAAACCAGCAATTCTTTGGAACTTTCCCTCAATTAAGAGGGGACAGTCAAGTAGAGGGAGAGAGGCACAGCCAGGAAGGAGACTTTTGTTTTTCTGTCTGAAAGAAATAAATGTTGGTGGAAAAAGCTATGTTCTTGAGCTACATGTAAGAGCTGGGGACACAATAAATAATATTTCATTTTGAAAAAGCTAGATAGATGTTAAAAGTTCACCTAGCAGAGATTTTAAGCAAAGTAGTATCAAACCACTTCCTTTTTGGTTACTTTGAACACAGACTGAAAAGCCTTGTGATTTGTGGAAAAATTAGGTAGCAGTTGAGAGAAAAGTGTTATAGAAGACTGTCTTAATTATTTTTCTGGAAACAATAATTACCCACCTCCTCCCTCAACCTGCCAAACCCATCTAAATCTATATGGTTACTACAGTCTTTCCATGATTGTATATTACCCTGTCCCCTGGTTACATTTGATCAATCCTGGGGTAGGCATCTGACTCAAGAGGAATAAATCCTTTTTCTCTGAGAATTTGGAAGATGTATCAAAGATTCCTGATTGTTTTAGCCACTTGCTTGAAAATAAGTGATGAATTCCTGAGAAATGAACACAGAAACCACCTGCCATCACAACTAGAAAACAGAAATCAAGTCTTCAATATAAGAGAAGAAAACAAATAAATGTAAGAAGAGAAGCAAAGACCAGCAAAAAAATGTCAGTGGCAATATACATCCCTGTGCTAATTATTCCTCAGGTGGGGACATGCTGTTCTACTTCAGGCCAGTCTGGATCAGGCTTTTATTATTGGATCAAGAGATCTCTAAGCAATGTTGAGGAGGAAAGACGTAAGATTGGTTGAAGAGATCAAAGTCAAATGCCCAGGAATGAGAAAGGACTGAAATATCAGAGAATTGCACTCCAAAACAAAGTCAGCTGAGTAGGACTGACATCAAATAGCAAGTAAAGTTGCTGGCAGAAAGCAAAAAGGAATCACCAGGCTCACACCATGTATGGGTAGGCAACACTTAAGAAGTTGCATTACCAGTGGGTGGGCCAGACTGTAAAGGCTTAAAATAGATATGCTTGACTGAGGTAGGCAAAGTTCAGCATCCACATCTGAAAATCAGCCTCCAGCTTTTGACTGATGCAGAGGCAGAAGGGCTATGTTCACTTTTTAGAAGATCTTCATGCCAGTAAAACAGAAAGAAGAAACTCCCATATGGGGTTTGGGTGCTATCTTTGCTCTGGTTGATCTCTTTTAGATACTACGAGGTTTTTCTATATCCATGAGAAGGATATTTGCTTGTACATATGTATTAATCTCTTAATGATCTCCATTTGCTAAGACTGAGTTGAGTCGATCTTTGAACATGGTGTTACTTACTTAATCAGAAAGATAATGAAAGCACAGAAGTTATTAACCACCTTCTAGGGATGGACCTTGAAAATTCAAGGCAGTTATTGGTAACATATGTCTCTAAAGGCATATGTCACAGATGGTCCAATTTAACTCTTGTCATGTAAGTTTTCTGGTACTAAGCATACCAAAATGGTTCTGTGGATTATGGCAAAGTTTAATGTGAACATATATTTAATCTTCACTCCTACAGATCATTGTTATTTTAATCACTATGTTGATGTGCTAAGAATACCTAAGGTGATCAGTTATATTGACAAATCAGTGACGTTAACAAAATATTTAAACTTAAATAAATGGATCTTCCCTGTTGATGGACATGAACATCTCTTAGATTTTAAGTACTGAAAGATAAGTGCGATAAAGTGTTAATGAACCAGATCATCCCACAGTGTTAATATTTTGTGCTTGATCTCTAAGTTTACTGAGAAAATATCTTAAGATGATGATATGCTGTGTAAGTTTATTTTAGGATGAAAGAGTACTGAATTTGGGTAATGAAGAGTAAGGATAAAAATTCTAGTGTTTCAGTCTTAATGAATTCAAGCAGTCAGACTCTCTGAACTTCAGTTTTATTAAGAAATGAGATTAGATTCCTTCCCTACCACCTTAACAGGGTGGCAGTAAGGAAGACAAATAGCACTGGAGAAAGCTTTTGCAAAAAAGAGAAATAAATACAAATAAATGGGGGGAAAAAAAGAAGACCCACACCTATACCCAAAGGTCTACATTTCCAGCTAAAAACCAGGTCTAAAACTACTAGAAAGTAAAAGCAGAAACAAACAAAACTGGGAATCCACAGTAGCTTTAGAGGTAGACTGAAAAGGAAGAGTTTTTGTGATACCACTTTGGATATGCCCAAATGGCTCCTCTGATTAAAACCAAGATAAGACCTTGTCTTCTTGATAATTCCCCAAGTCTTCAAGATGAAATCTATACCCACTTGTTAAAATGCATTGCCAATGTAAGAAATAACCTTTATTAGTCATTTACATCTTAGTTTAAATAAATTACATGTGCTGAGTACCCACTGTGTGTATGAATATAAACTAGGAAGAGCTACAAAGAAGAGCACAATAGAGTTTTTGCTTTCAAGGAGATTACAGGTCTAATGGGAGAATCAAATTCATATGTAAGGTTCTGCAATATGTAATGTGATTAACTTTACAATAGAAGAGCAACCTTCAGTGAAAGCATGGTGAAGGGAGGCAGAGTTGGGGAAAACTCTTCTAAGAACGGGCTTTCTAGTTGAAGGTAAGAGAAAAGAATCAGCATAAGGAAAGTAGAAATTCCGGAAAAAACGAAATCCGTAAAATGTAGGACAGTCACAGAAAGGGAAAACAAAGCATTTGGAAAAAAAAAAAAATACATTGTCTTGTCAGTAGTAATATCTGTGGTAACTTGAGGACAAATTCTATTTGGGTCATAAGCTCTCTTTGGGTCATAAGTTCTCTTTTCTAGGTTCCATTACTGCCTGCTCAGTGACAAAAGAGAATAATGGCCAGATAAGTTTTCAAAAGGAAAGGGGGAAAATTGTAGGTGACTATTTCTGAAAGCTGAAAGTTTCATGTGGAACAAAGAAAGCCAACAGGAAGTGAATGCCTAGCTAGCAAAGAAGGGAGAAGAGCCTACTTCCTGTTAACATGCAGGGACCCTGTGTTCTTTGAGGGATTTCAAATGCCCAGATCTCCTTTTGTTTGAAATTCTCCTAGGCACATATTGTTAGAGCAGGAAAATAATCTTCAAACATCAAAAACTTATCTAATTTCAACATCATTGCTTTATTTTCAGGCGCCTATCTTTAAAGAATAACTATCATCTTTATCAGTTTACTTGCCGTTAATTTTCACATCAGGTAAAAGCCACTGACATCATCTCTATTTCAGTTGGTCATATGGAATCCTGTTCCTACCACAAACCAGCTAAGAAATCATGGAACTTCTCTTTAGTGGCCCAAATGCAAGTGTCCCAATTTTTAGTCTTTTATAATATTTTTTTTGCTGAGTTGCCAGATTTTTATACCTCCCTGCTATTCAATTTCACATATAATTTTTCTTGGATAAAAGAGGAAATCCCTAGAGGATTTTCCTTGTTCTCCACTGCTTCAAGAAAATAGAATTTTGAAATAGTTATAGTTTGCCCAATGGAGAGAAAGAGAGATGAGTAACTTACAACCAGAGCTCTTCTAAAGATCCTAGCAGTGTACTCATTATTTGCATTCTGGTTTTTAAAAAAATTGCAGAGCAAATAGAACTTACATCCATCTGAGGTAAAACATTTCATTATATTTTATTATCCCCAAATCAATTCCTAAAGCAATGTGTGAATTAAAATGTTTTATCCAGCATTTTCAAGAAACCAATTTAAAATTACACAGCTTATAACAAATTGCCAGAAATATTGCAAGCAGCCATTAATTTACTCCAAACCAATTAAACTCCACATTAATACATGCAGTAATATACATGCACTTGTTCCTAATTTCCTTTTGTAATTAAGCATGGGTACAAGGAATAGCTTCACTTGACAAAGAAGTTTAATCCCCTTTTTCCATCTTTCCCTTGTCCTCTCTGGCCCCTACTGCTAAGTGGCAAAGGTCACTTTTTGCAGCATACCCTTTCTTCTTTAGTTTATAGGAGCAATTTCTTTTAAACACTCAAATATACTACATAGTGAGTTTCTAGCTATCCTGAAATGGCCTTACATTTGGGGGACATTCCATCCTTGCATCCGGAGAGAAGAACTCCCAGAAGTTTAATGAAAAGAACACATACATGTTCCAGAATTTAATGTCCACAGTATGGGGAAAACAAATGGAAAGGGCTCTTGTTTCTAGTCAAGATCAGTATGGATTAGTCAGGATCCTTCAGAAAAACAGAAGGGAAAGAGTGGATAATACCCACCCACATTGGGAGGGCACTCTACGGAGTTAGCCCCTTCAAATGTTAACCTCACCTGAAAGACTCCTATAGACACACCCAGAAGGAATGTTTAATCTATATACCTCATGGCTGAATTGACACACAAAATTAACAGTCATAAATCCATTCCTTGCCAACTTCCTACCCGTATGCACCTTCTTAAACCATCTTTAATCTTTGAACAAAGATAATAACAAGGTCATAATTCCACTTAACATGATTCAAGTATCCTGTGCACAACCAAAAATTCAATAACCATTGCCCTGGGAGAGAAAGTCCTTGACTAATGTTTACTATTCTCTTTGACACCTTGTTCCTTAAATACTATGATTTAAAATTAACAATACTTATAAAATTTAAAAATTAGCAGTACTTAAATGCTATGATATACAGTTAATATATCTTATGTTACATAATAAGAGAGGAAAGAAAACAAATATATACATATATATATATATATACAGATAGATGTAAAGAACATACACACACAAATATATGTATACACATATCACATAAATATATTCATAGCAAAACAAGGAGGAAATATTAATGAAAATTACAGTCTTCATTTCTATAACTGGTTATATGGTCATAGCTGGTATTTATAACTATTTTCTTCCACTACTCATTCTTATTCCCTTTGCTTCACCAAGCACTTCAACAGGTCATGGTTCTTTACCTGCTAGAGTGACCCTAATCCTTACTCCTGGAGTCTGGGTCATTAGCAGAACTGCCCAGACTGGGCTCTTGTAATTTTCCATTGATCATAGTCATGGGGTTGGCATTACTAAGAGATGCCTTAAGGGTTATCTTATATCTCAGACATATTCTTCCTTACTTCTACTATGGGGCGGTAGTCCAATCTCCCTTAGGGCATCAGAATCACTCACCTGCGTCAACATGTTAACTCCCTCCAAAATCCAGAGGGTTCCAATAGGATCTGTGCCTCTTTTGGGGTGGTAAAAAGGTATGATGACACGACTTACCTCTCTTGGAAGGGATATTTCTTCATGACCCATACCACTGGACCCTTAGAAATTTCATTGAGATAAAGGGTCCATGACTTTAAGTTAGGTTTATTTCACACTTTCTGACATAAGAATTTAGTCTCACAATAAGTGTTGAGTAGTTGCTACTTCTTCCTCACCAGGCCCAATAAGAATGCTAACATCCATGTGTGGACCAGTGTGACGAATTTTGGAAGGGAAAGATTAATATCCCTGCAAATTAAATTATGACACAAGGGGGTGCCTGGGTGGCTCAGTGGGTTAAAGCCTCTGCTTTCGGCTTGGGTCATGATCCCAGGATCCTGGGATTGAGCCCAGCATCAGGTTCTCTGCTCCACAGGGAGCCTACTTTCCTCTCTCTCTCTCTCTGCCTGCCTCTCTGCCTACTTGTGATCTCTCTCTCTTTGTCAAATAAATACATAAAATCTTAAAATAAATAAATAAATTAATTAATTAATTATGCCACAAGGCTGAAGAGTTGTTGTACCTCTGAGGTAGGACAGTCAAGGTGTACTGTTGGCTTTACCAGCTGAAAGAAAACAGCTTTTGGCAGACTTTATGGACGGAGATGGAGAAAAAAGCATTTGCCAGATCAATTGCTGTATACCAGGCACCAGGAAACATGTTAATTTGCTCAAGCAATAAAACCACATCTGGTTAAAGCAGCTGCAACTGGAGTCACCATCTGGTTAATTTTCAATAACCCACTGGTCATTCTCCATAATCTGTCTGTCTTCCACATGGGCCAAATTGGAGAGCTGAAAGGAGATTTGGTGGAAATCCCACCCCGGCATCCTTCAAGTCCTTAATGGTGGTACTAATCTCTGCAATCCCTCCAGGAATGTGGTATTGCTTTTGATTTACTATTCTGCTAGGGAGAGAAGTTCTAACGGCTTCCCCTTGGCCTTTCCCACCATAGCAGTCCTTGTTCTATAGGTCAGAGAACCAAGGTGGGGATTCTGTCAGATATTTAGTACATCTGTTCCAAATGTGCATTCTGGAACTGGGGAAATATCACGGGATAGGTTCAGGGATCCACTGGACCTACTGTAAGATGGACCTGAGGTTAAACTCCACTGATACCTTATTTCCAAATCTTCTACTCTGACAGGCCACAGTGATGTTTTGAGTCTCCTGAAATTAGTGCATTTCAGAGCTATGTTCAATAATCCCCATAAATTCTGATTATTTCCTTTTCCCTAGTATAGGATTACCCTGGTAAAATGTCACAAGTCCCTTTGGGGATGACTAGGAGAAAGATTAGCAGTACACATTTTCAGAAGCCTACCACATTTTCAGGGTTCTACTTCAAGGAGACCCAGCCTCCCTTTTATTCAGGTTCTTCTGGGCATATAAACCGGCTCAAACCTGGAACTGTTTGAAGGGATATGGATTTCTGTTCTTATGATTCAGGTTAGACTTGTGCACCTGACCTAGAACTTTCCTGTTTGTACAGACCAAGTAAGAATTTAGCAAGCTTTCTATTTCATTTCTAGAGACACCATGATCAATTAGCCAGTGCCATAGGTCTACATGAGTCAGAGTATTCTGATTATGGCTTTGACTCTGATGTCCATTATAGTAACCATACCTATCTTGCCTTTGATGGTTGGATGCCAGCACTTGGCCTCTTACACCCTGAAACTGAATTACTGCCATTGCATTTAGTTTTCCCAATTCAGTGATGGCAGTTCCGACTGTGAGGTCTGGTATACAGAGAAAAGCGATCACAGGGCTTTTCAAGGATGCCAGGGTTCCCCATTCGATTTCTTCCTCAATAGTACTGGGGAAAGTTATGTATTTTGGACCCTTTTAGTTTGGCTAAGTAGGTCTTAAATGATAAATCTTCTCTAATGTTCTAATCTCCTTAAGCCTTTGGATCCCTTCCTCCACAAGGCATGTCTGGCATTTCCAACTCATTCATGGTGGGTTATCTTTCAATCTGTGTTTCATCCAACCAACCAAAGAAACTATTAGAGTCCTTTCTAACTCCTTGAATTATAACATTAAATGCAGAACCTGTGTCAATAAATACATTCTGATCCCACTCTATGTTCCTTCCACCATTATCCTACATTTGTACTATCTTTACTATCTATTTCCACACACATTACCCAGATTTCTCTCTGTATAAATTGGAAAACTCAGGTAGTTCTTTTGTAGCGTAATACACCTTCTCACGTTACACAGTATAAATTTTGGGGGCCTGCTGGGACTCAAATCTAGCTACAGGTCTAGAAGTAAAGAGGGATGGTAGAATGGATCTTGAGGAGAATCAGCATTGTCATGCATAGCAACTACCTCAAGGGAGGTTATGACAGTTTCCTTAGGCAATATAGGGTTAATCCAGTCAGGTGGAGGTGGAAAGACCCAGTACCACTGGAGGTGGTCAAGCTAGTACCACTGGAGGTGGGAGGAGTGGGGGGTGCGGAGGCCAGTTCTGCCTGAGGTAGGGAGGTAAGGAGACTTCTACTGGTAAAGAAGACTCGCCAGAATTAGGGACACAAAGTCCTTAGATTCAGTACAGTCTGCACTAATGACTTCATCCCAGTTTATGATCCATTCTTTTTATTTTTATTTTTTAAATTTATTTGACAGAGAGAGACACAGTGAGAGAGGAAACACAAGCAGGCAGAGGAAGAGAGGGAAGCAGGCCTCCTACTGAGCAGGGAGGCCAATGCAGGGCTTGATCCCAGGACCCTAGGATCATGATCTGAGCCAAAGGCAGATGCTTAACGACTGAGCCACCCAGGCGCCCCTTAAGATTCCATTACTGCACATTAAATGTCCTCACTTTAACAGTTGACACCGTGTGAGACTAAGAGTTCAAGTGGCATTATAATTTAGCAAATCTCAGGATGAGGTTCTGTATTTGATCTTCAGCAATTTTCAGCCTTGTATCTACAGGTGATAAGGGTCTTTTCAGGCATACATAGTAGCTCTTAGGTCACTTGTGCAGTGCTTGAGCTGGGAATTTAAATCCCTGAGCTCATCCTTTTCTGTTGCTACTTTGCCAGTCATAGTAGGAGTAGCTAGTCAATGTCATTACATTCATTAATTTTCCAAAAATGTTCAAAAGTACCATATATTATGTTACATTGCTCCTTATTTCTTATAAATAAATGATTTATGCAGATATTTTGCATATCTCTATAAACAGTTTACACTATGGCCTATCAGTACTCTCTCCGCTTCTGGAAAAAGAGTCTTTAGCATTTTTAAACCTAATTAGATTAGAGAAACAATTCTATGCTCTCCATCCAAAATTTGTATTAGTCAATGTTCTTCAGAGAAACAGAAGTCCTCAGAGATATCTATCCATCTTATAGACATATCTCTATTATCTAATATCTATCTAATTATCTAATATCTCTATCCTATAGCTGTAAGATTTTATCTCTCACCTCTATCTATCTATCATCTGTCTATCAAAAGAGAAAGAGAGATTTACTATGAGGAGCTGGGTCATGCAATTATGGATGCTGAGAAGTTCTATGATCTGCCATCAGCAAGCCGGAAACCCAAAAAATCCGATAGTATAATTCAGTCTGAGTCCAAACATCTGAGAACTAGGAGAGACTGTCCTGTAAATCTCAGTCCAAGGGCCAGAGGAGATGAGATGAGATGAGATATCTCAGCTCCCACAGTAAGGAAGGAAAAAGGGATGAAAGGGGATGAATTCGTCCTTCCTCTAGTGTTTGCTCTATTCAGGCCCTCATGGGACAGGACAATGCTCACCTACGTTGAGAAGAGCAATTCACTTCTGAGTCCATTGATTCATAGTCATCTCATCTGGATATGTTCTCACAAACACAACCAGAAATTGTGTTTAATCTGGGAACACTGTTAGCCAATCAGGTTGATGCATAAAACTATCACATATTAATATACCATTCTGAGTTTTATACTTTCAATTATATATATAAATTGACCTCCAATCCTGGATAATTAATATCCTTCTGAAATCCATTGAAATATAAAAATTGCCAATCAGAGAAGAGCTATCACATGAACCCTTAATTTCATTTTTAAAAAGATTTTATTTATTTATAAGAGAGAGAGAATTAGCAGGGGTAAGGACAGAGGGAGAAGCAGACTCCCCACTGATCAGAGAGCCTGATGCAGGGCTCAATCCCAGGATCCTGGGATCATGACCTGAGCTGGAGACAGACACTTAACCAAATGAGCCAACCAGAACCCCCTGAATCCTAAATTTTTTTTTTTAAAGATTTTATTTCTTTATCAGAGAGAGACAGGGGGAGAGAGCGAGCACAGGCAGACAGAATGGCAGGCAGAGGCAGAGGGAGAAGCAGGCTCCCCACTGAGCAAGGAGCCAGATGCGGGACTCGATCCCAGGATGCTGGGATCATGACCTGAGCCGAAGGCAGCTGCTTAACCAACTGAGCCACCCAGGCGTCCCTGAATCCTAAATTTTTAATTGACTTCTAAAAAATTTTGGGGGGTCAAAAACAAGTATATTGAAATTCCTATCAGAATCAATCAATTTTAGTAAAATTTCTCATCCTAGGGAAGTCTCAGATATTTAGTAAAGAAAAGGAAAATAATGGTATTAAACTACTACTATATCCTGGACACTTTAAGCAGACTTTCTTGTTTAATTTCACAAAAGAATTTTAACTAATAAGGACAAAAATTTAAGCAATATTTGGATGGCTTCATAGTTTGCCAGTGTTAATTTGGGGCAAAGTTGGAATTTAAATCTAACTCTAATGTTAAGGCTGTGTTCTTTACGTATTATAAACCTTCTACCCAATGAAACAAGGTCTATTCAGGAAATGTTAGTGTCCATACATATATAAACATATAAATATCTTACGTACTTCAATACTAATATTCATTCTGCTGTTTTTCCATTTGACATTATGGCATAAACATTGATGCATATAGGCTCTAAAATGCTAAAGAATTAACATCTTTCTAACATATTTTCTTGCTAGTATACTTTAATTTCTTTAAGCATTCCCTATTAATGGGTATCTGAATTGTTTCCAACTTCTTTTTATCTTTGATAGGGCATGAGTAAGGTACTCATTCCCTGAGATTTTTATTTCTATTGAGCTATTTCTTTGAGATAGAGTTACAGTTATGAATTAATGGCAGTAAATGATATGAACATCTATATAACTCTTACTACACATTGACCCTTTTTTTTTTCTCAACCAGATGCATTAATTTCAAATGAGATATTGCTACTTTTAAAAGAAGTCATTGTCAACACTCACATTCTACAATGAGGAGAAGGACATCAAGCTTCAGGGATTTATCACTCAAATTGTTGTTGTGAATTGCCCTTGAAAACGATAGTGACAGACCTCCTCTCCTCCTCTGAATTATATTACATCCCAGAGGACTGAAATGGTCATTAATTTTTAATATTATCTCTTCTCAGGGAAGAGTATAATGAATTTTCCTTAGACATTCTTATAGGAATGAAATTCTAGAAATTCTGGGAAGATTTCAGGGCATCTACATAGTGAACTCAGAAAAATGTTAACTAGCTATTAAGTCCCTGGAGGAGAATACGTAACAGAAATAAGAGTAATTATTAAATTATCTACAACATCAATTCCTGCCATAATAATAATAGCAATATCTGTACAATGCTTTCCTGTTTAGATAGTTTTTCCCCATATGTTTGATCTTGGGTGGGGAAGAATAGATTACACTGCACTAGGGCCTGTGAGATACAAAGAACAGTGTGCCAGGAATAAGATTTGTGCCTTTGTTCTTATGAACTTAATAGTTTAATTGGATTAAAAATACATCATCACATTAAAGACTAACTATATCCCAAAGAAGGCAACATTAAATAACAAGCAAAATATATAATGTGTCAAAATATAAAAGAAGGAGAGTTTAATTATTCTGGGCTTGAGTGATCAAAGTAGTCAATATTGCTGAGGTATGGAAACATCTTTCCAGAAAAGTCATATATGATAGGTGTTAGGAAGTTAAGTCTTAGTTATATTCTGGCTCTTCTCCAGCCTTTCCATCATCACTTCAGCACACTTTATCCAGGCCCTTAGGAGCATCTTGAGGAGTTTCCTTTAGGAAGGTCAGCCGAATTCTGGAATCTCATATTTCTTTGGCCATCTATGGAAGTAGAACCTTTTAGCAACTCAAGAGCAGAGGGCTATGCCAATGATCCTTTACCACTCTGTAGCAAAAGAGGTCTCCTACTTCAAAACCCTCTGTGTTTAAAAACCTTGCCCACGTCTGAGTGTGGAAAATAGCAAGCTACCAGAATGGATGGTGAAGGCAGCAAATACTTAGCACTAAATACTAAATACTAAATACACAAATACTTAGCACCAAAAAGCATCTGGCACTGGTGCTTATATACCTTACTGAGGTATGAAGGGAAAGGTAGTATTTGATTCTGAATATAAAACAGTAGAGATTCATACAATTTATCCACAGTGAGAAGAAAGAAAATTATTCATTCCAGCTTCCTTATCATGCATATGAAGTAACTAGATCACCAAAAGGGACTTACTTAATAGGTTAGTTTCAAAGCCAGATAATCTTATTATTTGCCAACCGGTCTTATCCAAAGGTCCATGAAGACACTATCATCACCTTTCCTTATTGACATTGTCAATCTTCTTCTCTGAAAGAAAACATGAAAAATGACTCTCAATGCACATGTGGTTATCTTTCTTCTTATTTTTATATTCCAAAATTATAAGTTCCTCACCATTAATATTTATTCTCCAATGAAATGAGCTTGAATAACTGGGTAAGCATCTATAATGTTTATTAAACTATTATAATAGTTCGAATAATGGTAAAGCCACTAGAGCTGTATTGGGTAATAAGAGAGCCACTGGCCACAATTTATATTACATGAAATCATGCATTGCCTCAGTTCAGTCACCACTTCATGTGTTCAGTAACCACACATAGCCAGTGGCCACTATATTGAACAGCACAAATACAGAACATTTCCATCACTGCAAAAAGTTCTATTGAAAAGTACTACATGAAAACAATGAACCCACTTCCCATTTGGTACTGTACAGAATGAATTAATTTGCAAAATGCATGCTTTAACACATTCTGCTTTGAGTAATAAGATATTTACATAAGGATATGCAAGAAGGAGATTTTACTGAGAAGCAGTATAAGAGAGATACAGTCATATTGTGTTCTTCTGCTTCCCTGCTTGCAAAACAAAAGCTTAAATGGCATTCTTTGAATGCCTCAGATGTTCAAAAGCTTTTCCTCCATATAACCAGAGTTTCAAATCTTTTCCATAAGTCCTATGAAATGGTTTATGCAGAAAAAAACACTAATATCCACCATAGTATTCATACTCTTGCATATGTATTAAATATGAAACAAACAATATATACTAAAGAAAACATATGTGATTAAGAAGGAAAGCTATTTCTATGTAGGTGTTCAAATGAAGAACCATAAAAGAAAAGATATTACTTTTGACTGCAAACATTAAATTGGGCACATCCTAATTTCAAATTAGAGAATTTTGGAGAAAATCATGGAAGCATGAAAATATTTTTAATAACAATATTCATTATGGTAAAAAATTTAAAAAACCGAAACGGCCTTACACAAAATCTAACAAAACAAATAATCACTTTCATGCAAAATATTACAAAGACATAAAATTTGGGATGACTGAAACAACTGAAAATGAAGTCTCCTCCCAAGCAGGAATAGTGTGATTCCACTAAAGAAGACAGAAAGTGTTCATAAACAAATTGTTTCTGTCTCATTCTCTCTCCTCTCCTGTCTTTGTTTGGACATGTATTACTAGTATAACAGGAAATGTGTAATATACTTTATAAATAAAATTAAAATGCACTTTTACTTACCTGGATATTGTTATAGTACAGAGTTCAAATAACAAATGTATGAATGTATAAGCAAATGAATGCATGCAGAAATAATTATAGCTCCCTCTCCAAACACACTTAGAATATAATTATCTTATTCTCATAATTTGGAGACACCTCTAGTAAAAGAAATAGAGTTTGCTTTTGAGCTTATTATAACAAACAGATCTATAAGGAATCAAGATTTGCTAGTTACTAGTCCTGCTTAATAGTATAAAAGGGCCAATAAAAAGAGCAAGGGGAGTTCAGAAAGAAAAAAAAAATGGAACTGGGAATATATAGATTTATACCACAGCAATGTGCCTGGACAGTTACAAAACTATTCCTGAAGTCAGAATTTTAAATGATTTTTTTTTTTTAAACCTTGAAAGGTGTAGCTTAAATCAATAATGCTAAACATAGCAGTGTACCTTTCTATTAGTTTGGTTATCAGCCCTTTGGATCTCTATTTTTTCCCCAAATATTTACTGTGCAAATTGCAGGAAATAAGTTAATTTTCTAAAGGACACCTTTTAAAGCAAACTGAAAAAGTGTAAAAATTTTCTCTCCTTTACTTCGAACCTTAATGAGACCAGATTCGTATGATTACTACAAGAAAGAACGGATGAAGGGGGTGGTGAAGGGGGCAAAGTTCTAAACCATTTTGGTGGAGTAAAGATCAATTTCATTTTAATATAATTTTTAATGGTTGTTCAAACTCCTATAATGCACCCACACAAAAGCCTTCAGTTAATGTGTGTATTTTGAGCAGTTCCCCTCTTCGACCCTCCAGTTTAATTTCCGTCCTTCAAATGAGATGAATGGAGCGTGAAGCAGGTCATATCTCAATGCTGACACATGGGTTGCAGATAGAACTCACAGCCTGGAGAAGCAGCCAGTTTGGAGATTAAATCAAAGTAGCTCTGAATAGATGGGAGGTCAGCCAGGGCCGGCTTTGACATTTGATAGGACCTTGTGATCAATCAGGCCTTTTTTCACTCTTCCAGGTCTCCTTATGACAGGGGCCCTAAAAACCAGATGGGATATGTTACAAAGTGCAGGAGAGGCACTAGATCGTGAACGGAGATAGGTGCCAATACTATCAAAGAAACAACCGTTGTTTGAAGCAGCCAGCAAATCATAAGGCCCCGCTTTGCTGCAGCCACGGTGCCAAAGTGGTCTTTTCATGACGGGAAATCGGAGCCTTCAGAATGGAGAGATGAGCTTTAACTGCTTTTTAAAACTTCTGACTTCCTATGCATTTCACTGGAACCTGAACATTCTGAATGTCTTAAGATTGCCTTTTGGTCAAGCTTCACAGCGTGATTAAGCGGTGTTTACAGAAAAGCCAAGCTTATTTGTCTGTCTTTGGAACACACACACACACACACACAAATAACACTAAGACATGATAACCTTTGGAAGAAAGGAATCAGAGGGTATTAATGAGGAGCACGCACGGGGCAGGAACCAGAGCATGGTTTCAGGAAATCCCAGTCACATCGCCAAGGGGGTTGTGAAAAATGAATGGCTCCAGAGCGCCACTGTGACAGACTGTTTTAGTGAGTAGTAATGGGCCATCTCTAGGATGAAAGGCCATGTATTTATAACTGTGCAGGCTACCGGGTATCACACCATTCATTATGCCTGCCTGATTTAAGGGAGATGCCTTTTACCAGGTTGACATGGGAGCAAATTATTTCCAGGAACATCACAGCTCTCTTCCCCCACTCCCCACCCCTGCTCCCCACCATCTACTTCCGCATCTTGCCCATCCTCATCCCAGGCATACAAATACCTGCTCATATTCGCACATTCTCTGAATTTTTCCTGTCATCAAGTGTTGGATACTCAGAGCTAATTTCTCCAAAACTTCTCACTGCAATTTACTTTGGAATGGGAAAGTTAGAATGTGGGAGCCTGACCTAAGGAAGGCTTAGGAAAGGAGGAAGAGCATAGATTGACTCTGCTACCATTCTTCCATGAAATGTGTGACTGGAGCCTGAAACCAAGACAACTACTGGGCTGATTTGTAAAGTGAGTTAGATTTTTCACTTGACATGGACTCCATCGTCACCAAGAAAATGCAGTTGGGTCGCATTTTGTTCCTTGGTATAATAGTCAGTCATCAGTTAAAGATTCAAAATTCTTCAGCCTCCCTGGAGTATTTCTGATGAGAAATCAACCAGCTGCACAAAATTTTAAATTACTTTCCAGCCTTAATACTTTATGATGTCTTGAAAGTCTCTAAGACAGAAATGTAATACAATAAAATATTCCACCAATACATCCAATACTCTGGTAAAAATAATTAATCTTGGGGAACTTGATGTAGCTAACGTGTGTAATAGTAATATTCTAAGTTGCATTTTGAAAACAACGAGATTGGGGCGCCTGGGTGGCTCAGTGGGTTAAAGCCTCTGCCTTCAGCTCAGGTCATGATCCCAGGGTCCTGGGATCCAGCCTCGAATGGGGCTCTCTGCTCAGCAGGGAGCCTGCTTCCTCCTCTCTCTCTGCCTGCCTCTCTGCCTCCTTGTGATCTCTGTCTGTCAAATAAATAAATTAATAAAATCTATATATAAAAAAAGAAAACAACGAGATTTAAATCTAATGGAAGAGCCATCATATGGTTAAGTGTTTATAAGATATGATTTAGTTCCCTGAAGGCATTAAATTAAAAAAAGATAAGCTTTGTATTTCACACTAGTCTACTGAAGAAAAGATACATGTAACATACTTAGATGTTAACCAAGTTAATCCAGCTGCAAACTGTATAGAGCTGAAATACATCAGTGGTTAAAATAAGGTTTCTACAACAGTGTATTCATGGTCCGTATCACAGGCTCTTTTGAAGAGTTAGTAGAGTCATTCTGACAAAAGTTTCTGGAGAATATCATAACACAACCAAGAGACCTTTGGATTAGTAGATGTGAGCATGTGTGTATGTGTGTGTATTTAATCTATGCAAATTGTGCCCTGATTCTGGCCCCCAAGAGCTCAGATGTTTGTGAGAACTTAGAGATTATTTACAGAGAGCATTTTTTTCTGAATAATTCTATCACTGAAATGTGACACAAATCTTCCGAAATGGTAATTCTCTCTAGAAGCTAATCCTTCAAGAGGTTTTTATGTCTCAGAGAAAGCTGTGTATAATCAAAAGACTCTACAAAATACATGTTGATTTGAGTCACTCTCTAGAATTCCATTTAACTATTGCCAGCTCCAGGAACAGCCACAATTTCCTTGTCTCAGTGCACATCAGATAAAGAATTCAGAAAGAATTGGCAGTTGGCAGTTGAGTAGCTGAAAGAGGAAGGAAAAAAGCTTTGCTGTTGTTTCCCAATTAATTTTCTTTTCAAGTGAAAGTTTAAAAAGAATAATAAAAAAAACAAAAAACCAAGAACACTGGAAATGACCTAAAACTCTGGTGTGATAAGATAAACTTTGGCCTGACCATCACCCTGTGACTGAAGGCATAGTCTGAGTATGAGAAAGTTGTCCAAAAAAAAAAAAGACTGCATTTTCCAACAACGATGTTTTAAAATTATGCTGAAACTTAAAAGTGAGAGAGAGAAGGGATTTTATTTTGGAAAAAAAAAATAGTCTTTGGGAAAATTAGTGAGAGGAAAAAGCAAATAAAAATAAATACTTAGTTAAGAACCTTTACCTAAAATTCCATTTTTAAAAATTGTATTAATGCCAAACCCTTAAAAAATGTGTTTTTTTTCCAAATAGAACAAAGACACTTGTTAATATCAAGAAATACATTATATTTTATACTTCAATTGTCTTTTTAAAATAATGAACAAGAGGCGATAGCATTGTCAGAATGACCTCAGATGTATAAGCTGAGGCGTCTAATAGATGTTCTGGCACATACCAGTTTACCCTATGTATGAACTCCCTTTTTCCTTAGTGAGAAACGAAGAGGTGGTAGTCCTGGTTACAGGCACAGCCAGGAAGTTCTTGTTCTGTTCAATGAAATGTTTCTGCAGACCCAGAGACTGCCCCTTCAGGATCATGTACTTCTGATCCTGGAAATCAGAGGATTGGCCAATTCAACTACCTCCCACATTCTAAACAACATTTTGGATCAACTAAAATTTTCTAAGGAGCAAGCGCTCTAATCTGGTGACAAAATATATTTCACCTTGATCATTCACCTCTCTCTTTAAAAACATCATGGACTCAGCTTTGACAAAGGACTGGGTGTGGATTCCAAACCCCTCTCAGGCTACATCCATGAAGACATAAAAAGGGTTTGCCCTAGTTCTGTTCCATAAATATTGTGCCTTGAAGAGAATCCACTCATTACAATTTATTAACTTGCTTGTAAGAGGGACAGGAGCTCTTCTTTGCTGGGGTTATTGAGAGCTCAGGCCTTGCAGAAAGACGGCCCTGAGCTCAAATTTCAGATCCACCTCTAATCAATGTGTTGACACTGGGTAAGTCTCTTTAAAGTCTCCTTAAGTTTCTTTAAAGACATAATAACGGTACCAGTACTTTAATAGGAGAATTATCTAAAATGATTACATAAAACGCTATTTGCACAGTTCTTGGTACAGATAAAGTATGCCAACAAGTTACCTATTGTTATGTATTGATCCAGCCTATTATATCTGAGTATTCTAACCTGAGCAAAGTCTAAGGACACAAGAGAACATCATACCCTCATGGCCTGGGTAGCCATCATTTTATAATTAAAGGAATTAATTAATCAAAAGATCAAGTAAGACAGTGGAGAGGTAGAAGACAAAACTCGAGGTTGGCATTCTTCAAATGGAGACCAAAGAATTCGTTGACAAGATCATCCTATTAAACAAATTAGCATTGCCCCTTTACAAAATGTTACATAATAGCAATTAGAACATTGGAGTGTAAGCTATCCTCTAGAATAGAAATGTATTTTTTACCCATTTCTGCATAACAAATTATCCTGACACTTAGAGGCTGAAAATTACAAAACATTTGTTATCCAACAGTTTGTGTAGATCAGGAATCTAGGAGCAGCTTTCTGGCTAGTTTTAGCTCAAATTCTCTTATGAGCTATCATCAAGGTTTTGGCTGGGGCTGCAGTCATCTCAAGGATTGACTTGGGAGGATCTGCTTCCAAGCTTATTCACATGGCAGTTGGGAAGCCTCAAAAGGTCCACTTTCAAGTTCACTCCCATGGAACTGGCCACAGGCTGCCTCATGACAGGACAGCTGGCTTTTCCCACATTGAGCCATTCAAAAGTCAGTGAGAAAGCCTCACAGATGGAAACCACAACTTTTTATAAACTCATCTCAGAATTGACATCCTATCACTTCTGCTGTATTCTGCTTGTTAGAAGTGAGTCAATAAGCCCAAACAATATTCAGCAGGGAGAGACTACAATAAGAGTGTGCATCCCAGGGGTCAAAGATGCTTGGGGGGCTGCCTTAGAGACTCCCAATAGTCCATCCTTCGGCCCTCAAGGCAAAATATACTTGCTGCCCCAAAGACCTCAAAATTCTCAATATCCACTCAAAGCCCAAAAGCTCAACATCTAAATCAGGTCCAAGTATGGAAGAGGTTTCTGAAGTATAATCCCTCAAGCATGATTCCACAACTATATTTCCTTACAATCTATAGTTCTGGGAAGCAGAAGCAAAAGAGACAAATTATCTATTCCCCATCCCCAACCCCTACAACATGCAATGGTGGAACAGGCATGGGATAACCATTATAGATAGTCATGTTCAAAGATTGAGGTGGGAAATATAGGGGAGTTACTGGTCCATTGTAATTCTGAAATTCAGCTAGGAAAATGTTGGAAGGTCCTTGATTAGACCTCTTATTTGAAATAATTCTTCATATTTCCCACTGTGCCCTCAGTGCTCCTGGTTCCACCCTCTTAACATTTTCACAAAAAGTCACAAGTGTTAAAATTCTGAGGATTCAAGGGCCAATCTCTCCTCATTCTATACCATCTCTGTCCCTCTCAGCCCAAGCTGTGATGTTTCTGCCTAATTCTCCTTTGAGAACTTTGTGAGTCCCCTATGAAATTTCTTGGGGTCAAACCCAAAAGAAAAAAGCCCCACCTCACAATGTCTTCTGGATAAACTCCTCTCTCTCTACCTTGGCTGCTGCTAAGATGACTGAGGGATGGAGACCTGAAACTTCCTAGCATTAGTTTGATCGAGGGACCCTCTGCGGCACATTCTTAATCTCTCTAGAGCCCTTCAATCTAAATCAAGTTCCTCTGAGGCACCACTTTAGACCTTCTGAGATTCGAATAAAATATTTCATGCCCATACTCTGGATTTTATCTTCCTTCAATGTATTTCTGGCATTGTCCTGGATTTGATCCTTACCTCTTTTCTTCCTCCCTTTCTTTCTTTCTTTCTTTCTTTCTTTCTTTCTTTCTTTCTTTCTTTCATTCTTTTCTTTTCTTTTCTTTTCCTTTTTTCTTTCAGCATCCTGGACCATATGAAGAGTCTGAGATCTTTCCAAAAGCCATATTCTCACTTTTTTGTTTGTTTCAAGGCCTTACCTGAGTTTCTCTCTTCTGCATCTTACTTCAGACAATAAGAGGAAACCAGGGAGTAAACACTTTGAAAATCTCCTCTGCTTGGTTCACTAGGCAAAATTTCTATTTTCTTGATTTCTACAGGCAAGAGTGTTGCTAAATTTCTGCCTTTGTTCCAGTTTCCAATAAGCTATCATTTTCTTTTTTTTCCTATCCCTTAAAGTTGTCACTGATAGCCACCACATAATTTAAAATTTTGTGAAGAGTACATTCAAGGCACTTGAAGCTTTTACTAATAGTGTCCTCAAAATTCTTACAGTGTTTCCAACTTCCACAAAGTGCCTGTGTCCACTGGCACTTCCACATTTTAGGTTTTGTTATGGTAGCACCTCATCTCATTTCCAGGTTCCAAAATCTGTATCAGTCAGGGGCTAGAATTCATTCAGCATGCAGACATTAGAATGGGTGTGTAGGTAGGTAGATAGATTTAAAAAAAAAGAAAAAAAGGATTCAACCTTATACAATCCTGGGAGACGGTTAATCAGCCTCTCCAAGGCTGTCCGTCAATCTGACATTGAAGCTTGAAGTCCAAGGCAACCAGTTGGAAAGGGAATATTAATGTAAAGTGCATCAAAGACAAGCTGGAATCACAAGCATGACTTGAGTCTGTGATACTATAAAATGTGTATGTTCTTATTGTCTCTGACCTTGGTGGTGTGAGTATCTATCCTGAAGAAGGTGGGGCTCCTGGTCAAGGAGAGAAAACACACATGTGGCTCAGGAGTCAGCAATGCTGAAGGAAAAGCCACAAGAGTTGGATCAGGGGCAGGCCTAGCTGCTGACACACTGATGAGGATGAGGTGAGCTAGCAGGTGAGCAACACAGAACTAGCTATGAAAAAGCTGCTGCTTCACTTCTACCCCCACAAACTCCCTGCAAGAATCGACCTTGCAGCCCAGACTCATAGAAAACGTAGAGCAAAGGGAATTTTAAAGAATGGAGTTCAGCCTCATCAAGTTGGCACATAAAAAGTCACAATATGTTCCTTTCATAATGTATATATCTATGTACTTTTTTTAAAAAAGATTTTATTTATTTGGGAGACAGACAGAAATAGCAACAGAGAACATGAGTGAGGAAGTGAGGGAAAAGCAGACACCCTGCTGAGCAGGGAGCCTGATCCCAATACCCTAGGATCATGACCTGAGCTGAAGGCAGATGCTAACTGAATGAGCCACCCAGGTACCCAATATATCTATGTACTCTTAAATAAATTCTAATATATTTCACCTATTCAATAAATGTCAGGCACTAATCTAGGTCCTGAGAGTACGAGAATGAAAAAGGCAAAAAAAAAAAAAAAAAAAAAAAAATCCAGTTTTCTTAGTTTGTTCTTTATTTCTGGAAGATAGACAATAAACAAACTATAATAATAATAATAATAATAATAATAAGAAGAAGAAGAAGAAGAATACATTATAATAAACAAGTGAATTATATGGTCTCTGAAAAGGTGAAATTGCTATAAAAAAAAGTCAGGATAAGGGGGCTGGGACTGTAGACTGAGAAAGGAGGTCATAGGTCTCATTGAGAAGGTGACATTAAGGCAGAGAGTTAGAGAGATGAAGAAGTATGTCATGTAGATACCTAAAGGGAATACCCTTAGTGCCTAGAAGATGGTAGATAGTCGACAAATGAATGGACAAAAGACAATATAATTTAATAAATGCATGAATGAATGAATAAAACTGAGACAATGGTAATGGGAAGATACAAGCCAATGCATGAGTTTCTAAAAGGAAGAACACTTTCAACATAAGCTTTTCACCTAGGTATCTTACTAAGAGATGAGTCATATCGAGGAAATATTTCTGCTTACCGTAGTTAGGAATCTTTGGTTGCAACCGTCCTGGCCAAAATCAAATTCATTGCAGTGATGTGAGATAACTAATGGAATCAAGGAAAATGATTAGCCAAGCCTCGGCAAAAAGAAATCAGGACAATTCACATGGTCTAGTTGAGGGGATTAATGCATCAATGCGGACTCTCTTCAAAGTACCACTAGCAAACTGATTCAGTGATCATGTTCCATTTTTGGGTCATTCCACTCAAGATTCAAGTTCCTGAGAGAGTATCTCACTGTTCAGGTTTGGATCACATATCTATGGGAAGAAAGGCAGGATAGCTGGACTGCCAGTATAACCAGGATCACATGGGACAGGGAGGTTAGTGTGTCAAAGGCAAAGCATATGTTATTGTCAAATGAAGGAGGAAAAGATATGGGTGGATGAAAGTCATCAATGTCCACCACCTCCATCAATCCTCTTTGTAACTGGCTGATTGCCTGCTCTATGTAAATAATGGATGAAGAGACTCCTCAGGGTGTATGAATCCCAAAGGTGTCAGTACAATTTGAAGACTTAAAGACAGCCATGTATGAGAGGATTCTACCTCTGTCCCCAGCACCAGAGCCATCTTTTGTGTCCAGGGTAACTCATGCTTTGCCCAGTTGGTGATCTTACACTGAAACCAGAAGTGGAAGGCAAGGAAAAGAAGAAATGTCTTGAACTAAACAGGATGATTAGAAACACCTATCTCCCATAGACATGGCCTGGGAGGATGAATTATCCTTCTGAGATCACAGAAAATGCCATGAGCACTGCAGACAGGATAAACATTCTGACTTTGGGGCTGCCGTGACTGTAGATAAGATGATTTGTTTCTTCTCAGGCTATTTATGTCAATTTCTTCCTGTTCCATTGCTAACATTCCTCTCCCTGTACATTTAAAAAATATTAATTCAGAACATGTATCTTTCCTTTCTTCTCTAAAATGTCTCTGGCTATGTGATATTTTCACACAAAGGAGCTATATTTGGCATTCAAAAATTGCTTTTCTTCCTGCTGGCAAGAAGAATTCACTCACTACCTACTAGTGCAAAACACTTATTTTGCTTAAGAAAAGAAAAAAAAAAAGGGATCTTCCTCCAAATGATACAGGGAAAAAAGTAGATATTAAATTTTAAAGAGGACAAAATGACTCCTCCTCTTTGAACATTTTCCAGAACAATACACTCCTGCCTGTCTATTGTTTCAGAGGCTAATAGTTACATAAACGCCTCTCTAGCTGCATTAGTTCCATAGTATCATTGTCTTTTCCACAAAGGGAGTAGGCAGTGGTATAATGACTCACTTTTTAACCACACCCTTATGTACATCCAGAGCTCATCAAAGGAGAGATTACTGCATTGTCTTTTATTTTCTTTCCCTGTTTCCTTTTTCTTTCTCCCTTTTTACATCTCTATTAGGTTCTGCTTTAATGTGTACACAAGACCCTTAAATCCACACTGGGAATATAGGAGGAAAATCAGGCCAAGAATCAAAAGACTGGAATTGCCTTTGGTCTAGTAATTTACTGGGTACTCTGAGGCCAATATTTTCTGTAAAGGGAGGAAAAAAAAGTGGGGACTTTGTAAAAAGGATTTGCCCAATTTGATGCTCAAATGCATAGAGTAAAAGGTCACTTTATTTCATCTCTTCCTTTAAATTCTTGGCTGCATGGTAATTTAGACCTTACCACTCTTTTTAGAAAAATCTGTGAACTTCAGTATCCGGTGAAAAATAAACTTGGCTAAATGTCTGTCACTAAATTTAGACGTAAAATGATATGTCATTTTTACCAGCGTCTTCGCTAGATTTTTTTATGAGACTTAAATAAGAAAATTCTGCAACCATCCTAGTTTTTAAAAATTAGGAGGGTACCATTTAGAACACTTAAACTCTTGGGATACTGATTAGTAAACAACTAGTATGGAAAATTATAAATGCCTTCTAGAAAGGAAAGGAATGGGGTTAATTTTTCTTTTTTTCATATGGAGAGAACTAGATTTAACTAAAGAGCAGTTGAATGGATAAATTATTCTTCTATAGAATATTATATGATATATAATTCTATGACATTATACATTGGTAATAGAAAACAAAAAGTATTATTTTTGATGTGTTTCTTTGATTTTGTTATTAATTGGTGCAGCCACTCTGGAAAACAGCATGGAGGTTCCTCAAAATGTTGAAAATAGAACTGCCCTATGACCCAGCAATTGCACTATTGGGTATTTACCCTAAAGATACAAATGTAGTGATCCAAAGGGGCACATGCACCCGAATGTTTATAGCAGCAATGTCCACAATAGCCAAACTATGGAAAGAACCTAGATGTCCATCAACAGATGAATGGATCAAGAAGATGTGGTATATATACACAATGGAATACTATGCAGCCATCAAAAGAAATGAAATCTTGCCATTTGCGACAACATGGATGGAACTAGAGCGTATCATGCTTAGCGAAATAAGTCAAGCAGAGAAAGACAACTATCATATGATCTCCCTGATATGAGGAAGTGGTGATACAACATGGAGGCTTAAGTGGGTAGAAGAAGAATAAATGAAACAAGATGGGATTGGGAGGGAGACAAACCATAAGTGACTCTTAATCTCACAAAACAAACTGAGGGTTGCCGGGGGCAGGGGGTTTGGGAGAAGGGGGTGGGATTATGGACATTGGGGAGGGTATGTGATTTGGTGAGTGCTGTGAAGTGTGTAAACCTGTTGATTCACAGACCTGTACCCCTGGGGATAAAAATATATGTTTATCAAAAATAAAAAATTAAAAAAAAAAAAAAAAAAAAGAAAACAAAAAGTATACTACTCTATATAGCATCAAAACATAATAAAATAAAATCCTACAAGGAATAGGTAGTCCCCAGTTATGTGATGCCTTCCACTAACAAGATGAGGGGATCTGGAATTACACCCAAACACCGGAAAGGTCTAGTCTCAAAGAGACATTGCCTTGCCCTGTATGCCTCAAGGACCTGTTTCCTCTTGTGATAAAGAAGTTGGAGCAATATAATTCTTCCAAGGCCACAGGTTTATAAAGTTGGTGGGTCACACCTCCATATGGACACATGCCTATCCCCCTGGTATTTCCACCTCAATTCCAGTTTTCCTTCTTTTACCTATAGTTCCTCATTGTTGAAAACTCTTTCTCATCCCCATTCTGATACCTCCTCCTGGCCTCTTAATTTAAATTCTTGATGACCAGATTATTTTAGGCTCAACGAACCATATCCCACTTACTCCCTATCTCTAGCACTAGCACCTAGCCAAATGCCTAGGAACTAGTAGAAACTAAGTAAGTGTTTGATGAGTGAATGACGAATAGATAAAGAAGTAGATGGATATTGAATGAATGAATGATACATGACTGGAGTAAAAGAATTATCCTTTACATCATTGAAAATGTAGAAGATAGGTTTTTCATGACGATTCCATTTTTCCATGAAAACACTATACTATAGAAAGCTACCCTATTACAAAATAACTTAGTGCGCCACTTCATGAACATGCTGTATAAAAATGGGCTTTTTGTTGGCCCGTTTGGTCCTATAGTGAGATGTTGACATCTTGTAAATTTTGAGTTGTGTGATGAACCCCCAAAACCTGACTAGTGCAAGGTTTGGGAAATTGTATCAGAATATCAGAAGATAAAGGAGAAGTTAACTCCCAGTTTAACATATTTATAATGTTGTGTGGAGGCCTTCAACACTTGACAGTCATGAACTAATGCACATACTATAGCTCTCCAACCTTATCGAGGATTGAGCTTGTTTGGAGTGATGCTGCCCTACATCAAAGAGAAGGAAAGTATCCTGTGACTCTGAACAGAGTTAGGATCCAAGGTAACACTCACCAGAATCAGAAGATTTCAATACAACATCAAGAAGGTCATACTTTCTAGGAGTGGATTGGGGATCATCTAAAAGAGCCACTCACCTACCAGCAGCCACATCTAAGAAACAGAAATATTGGCATTTGTACAAAAGCTCAATAGTGACAATATCTACATGTTAAGCTGAAAGAATTCTGGACTGCCCCGATGCCTCAGTGAGCAGCTACCCCAAAGTAGACCTTGACTCATCATTTTCTTAAAAAGTGGTACAGGAACTTACCTAGTCAGTCCATCTGTCTATCTGTGCATTCATCCATCCATACCTTCGTCTATCCATCCTTTTCACATGGAAACTTCTACCCTCTCTTTCCTAGGAATGCTATGCTTTTGGTGCCCTGACACCCCCTCTCCCTTGTCTTCTCTTTTCCCTTCTGTGTCCTCCTTCCCTCTTGTTTCTCAGACACATTTGTTCTAATCCGGTGCTTCCCTGGCAGTTACTATAGAAAGTGTAGGCTTTATAGCAGAACCACTTCCTTGGATTTTTTTTTTTTTCTTTTCCCTACACAAGACAAACTCCTTTGGATTCTGGGGAATAAAGTTTTTCTGCCAGTCACTCACATTTATTATTTTATTTTTAAAACACCATGTGAAGAAGGTAACATTAATATTAATATCCCCATTTTGCAAATAAGAAAACTGAGGCCCAGAGAGGTTCTGTTATTAGCCTAAAGTCACATAAGTAAAGTGATAGAATCATCACCTAAACTAGAACCCTCTGGTTCCAGGCTTGGTTCTCTTTCTACCACAAGTAAGACAACTAGGCATTGGATTTAATACAGAAATATACAGGGTCCTATACAGGATATAAGATTTAAATGGGGGAATTCCTTCTTCAGGCTAGAAGTTTCTTTATACTTTATGTATATATGACTCAATTTTCTAAATGTTATTTATCTGTTGATAAAACTAATATGAGGATCTATAAATGTTCCTAATAACAGGTACATTGCAGCATTATAAACTCAGTGTACTATTATTTAAGTTAGTTAAGATGATTTAAGATTATATAAAGAGGTTAATTTTGTTTCACTATTATTGCTATTGTATCATTTTTAACACAGGTTAATTTAAGAAAAGAAAGAAATTTCAAAGGCAGTAAGCCACAATGGCATAGAAAAACCTCTGCCAGTTGGCTGTAAAGCTCTGAAAATTAATGAAATCATCACCCCTTAAGATTTTCTCTAGAGCTGCATTGTCAGGAACTTATTCTATCTACCTTTAGCTGCTGGCAAACAGTCCCTTTTAAATCTAATACAATTTAGTAATACTTTCCGTACATATTAGGGTGTGTCTTTTTACTCAGTGAAATTGTAGTCTAAACGACTGGTACTCTGTGGCATAAATGAATCAAGATGAGTTGTAGGGGGAATGAGAATGGCAGCTCCATGGAATGATCTTCTACATGCTTTCCGTATAGTTTAGCCTCGGTTGGAGGAAAATCAGGGTCTTATTTCAGCCCGATAGTAACATATTGCAAGTCTTTGGGTATCCAAGTAGGATGATGATAAATGTCACAAAAAGCCAGGCAGAAGGAGGCCTCATAGATCATCAGTCTTCAGTAGGATCTTGCTGAAGCCCAACTTTTGGTGAATAAAATAGTTATGACCACCATAAGTTTGGGGGCATAAAAATGTGTTAAATTTGCATAAAATTTACATAAACCACCTAAATGATTCCAGCTGCCACAGAAAAATATATGAGGATCTTCTTACATGATCTTAAACTTCACATACCTTAACAATGAAAGAAGGGATTAGGAAAACTGGCTTGCAAGTTTCTCTGAAGAACACCATTGCAAAGTTTGATAATGAAATCTTGGTTAAACAACTGAGGAAGAGGAATCTGTTTAACTTTAATTCAAATGAATCCATTTAGTAAAATCCTCATTGTTGAAAAGGAATTCCTTTTATTAGTTCAGTATATGGTATGGAATATAATTCAAGGAGACTGGATCATTTAGAGGAATACACGAATGGGTGCTGGACCCGAGGCAAGACATCGGCTAAGCCATGAGATACAAGGCAAACACTTGAAATTCTTTCATTTTCTATTTTCTGAGTTGCAGGACAGAAGATGGGGTGTCTCCACCCTGACCTAACAGAAGATCACCTGAGGGATTTGATAAATATGACAATCCCAAGACCTCCTCTGAGAAATCCTGAGGTGAGATGAAGAAAATAGCCAGAAATCCGTATTTATGATCAGTACCACAGATGATTCCAGCACTGTTGGTCAAAGTTAGGACTCGCTGGACTAGAAGAAATCTGCAAGTCCCTGACAACTCTAAAAGTTTATGTCTGCTTAACTTTTTTGATGTTTAAGCATCTTGAAACTCCATAACCTCTGTGGAGATTAAGTACTTGACGGATTTGAGTTCTTAAAATTAGAACTGGATTGGGATTCAAGGGTAAGAATCCTGAAGTCTTTCACTCCCTGGATGCATGACATTTGCATTTCATTGTGAGTGTTCTGCGTAGTTAGTTAGGAAGTGAAGACTAATTCATTTAGAAGTTCTCTACAGTTTAAAACTCTGAAGAGAACTTGATTTGAATCTAAGTTATATGACTCAGATACACTAGGAAAGTTGGTGAGGAAAACAGTTTTCTTTGCGCAATACCCCCTCTTTTTTTTTTTTAAAGATTTTATTTATTTATTTATTTATTTATTTGGGAGACAGAGTTATCAAGAGAGAAAGCACAAGCAGGAGTGTGTGGGGGGAGAGGTAGAGGAAGAAGCAAACTCCCAACAGAGTAGGCAGCCCCATGCAGGGCTTTATCCCAGGACCCTGGGATCATGACCTGACCTGAAGGCAGATGTTTAACTGACTGAGCCACCCAGGTACCCCTGTAACACCTCCTCTTTAAAGACATTTCACAGAGTACCCCTGAAGCAAATAACGCATTATATGTTGATAATAATGATAAGAAGAAGACATTTCACAGAGATGGTCTCTGTTTAATTGACTGGGACCTCATGGATGTATGCTTCAAATCTAATTCAAACCTAGTTATAGATCTTCTCTACTGAAAATTTCACAAAATGTCTCATATTTCCATTTTAAAATATAAATATGGGACAGAGAGAAAAAGAAGCATGTTTAAATGTTTTTGCTCAAAAAACTAATTATTGTGTAACATCTCTATTTAAGCTTTCAGTCCAACATTACACAAAATATTTTCAATAAAACATAAATCTGGATTAACTTTCTCTTCTTTGGGGCTTGCAGAAAGAACTGTTTGCAGAATATACAAACCCTGTACAAATCTGTTTGCAGTGGTCAGTATTCTGGAGGCTGTAGAAAAATAGGTTTTCTGATAAGGCATCAGTTTTTCAATGAACACGATGAAATATGTCACTTTCAAGTTGAGTCCATTTTTGAAATTCTAGGCAAAGCCATCACAGCCCCTGTCATGGAAGCTGGATAATTGGGATTCCTTGCATGACCTACATTCTCTAAGAGATGATTGACGTCCCTGCAGTTTGTGCTGTGGGAAACTGGCCACATTGTCAAAACCTGGGCAAACATAATCTTCTCAAAAGATTCACTGAAATTCAGTTGAGTACAAAGTTGTGGAGTCTTTTTTTTTCTTATATTTTTAATACATAGCATTTAAAGTTATGATTAGATGGAAATAATCTGTCTAGAAAGTTGCACTGACCAATATGTGGTAGCTACTAGCCACATGTGGCTATTGACCCTTGCAATGTTACTAACCCCAACTGAGGTATGCTCTAAGTTTAAATATTCCCCAGCCTTCCAAGAATTAATTTCTTATAAAAAAGAAAACAATAGCTCATTAAAAAATTTTATATTGGGTGCCTGGGTGGCTCAGTAGGTTAAGCCGCTGCCTTCGGCTCAGGTCATGGTCTCAGGGTCCTGGGATCGAGTCCCGCATCAGGCTCTGCTTAGCAGGGAGCCTGCTTCCTTCTCTCTCTCTGCCTGCCTCTCAGTGTACTTGTAATTTCTCTTTGTCAAATAAATAAATAAAATCTTTAAAAAAAAAAAAAATTTTATATTGATTGTATGTTGAAGCAGTAATATTTTGAATATATCAGGTTAAAATAAACATCTAAGTTAATCTCACTTTTACTTTTTTAATGTGGTTACTAGAAAATTTTAATTATCTATCTATATATATATATATATGGTTCACGTTATAGTTCTACTGGACAACACTGTTCTCAGAAGATAGAACAAGTGTGTCTTCTCAAAACAGTTTTATCTATGCTATTTGAAGTTTGCTGTAGCATACATTCATACCTACAGTATGTGAGTTCAACATAGTAATGTTGCTCCACAGCAATTTATTTGATATGAGACCCATAACATGGCCTCTAAAACACAAAATTTCAGAATAATTTTACGTCTAAAAGGACTTTGATTTATAACATGGTACCTTAGAGAGTCTTAGAACTAACTGCTAGATATCCTAAAAGTCATTTAGTTCAATTGTTTTTTAGAGAAGGAAATGAAGAACCAGAGAGCTAAAGAGCTCTCCTTAATATCACTTGGGAGCAAAGCCAGAACTGGAACCCAGGTCCCAGACTCATAAACCACAATATTTCTATTTTACCAATGCAATTTAAATTTGACTGTGTTTTAAAATGAGAATGATATTATTCCTTGCTTTCCCCTCCCATAATAGTCTTATTTTTGCAAAAGCTCTTCAATTCAAAAGCTGTTTTTTTTTAATTGCCGTAATTAAGGTTACATTCATTAAAACAATTCGTTTGGTTAAAGTAATTTAATAATATCTTGGCATTGGTCTCTTTCCCCAATAACTATAGTTTGACCTAAAAGGACTTTGCAGTATAAAGTAATGAAAGCAGAAATATTACATAATCACCAAGAAAGCAATCAGTATGGAAAATATTGTATGTCTTACTAAAAGTAGTAGGAATAGAGGAAAGAAACCAGTGTGATTCAAAGAGAACCATAAGGCCCTAGAGTAGAGATGGATCCTCCAGGCCCCTGGCCAGGCAGGGAGATTTTCTGCAAAGAAACTATAAAGAGGAGACCCCTGGAGGGATCAAGTCAGCTAAAGAGAAGGAAGGAAGACACTGATCAAACCTGCAGGAGATATTAAAACACACACACATACAGACACACACATGCGCATATACATTAATTTAATATATTTGACGCAAAGGAAGGGTAAAGGAAAAGTGTTATTTCTTTATTAGATAGGGAGAGAAAACTGTCCCTTGCCTGAGGCTCTCAAGATATTGACTTGAGCTCTTTGGCAAGCATTTAATCTCTTCAGGGCTGAGTCCACTGAGGTGCTGAATTGTCACTCTCTTGTACAGTGAAGAATCCAGTCAAACCTTTTACTGTTTTTCCATTGTAAAAAAATTAAAAATAAAATAATTAATTGATATTTCATGTTATGGCGGTTAGGAGGCAAGAGGAACTAAAGCAGGTTTTTTGAGGTCATTTAAAAGATAGTCTCAGGATTAAAGGAAAATAGTCCTTCTGAATACTCCTTTGACTGAATTGACTAGTTGTTGGGTTTTTTGGGAGGGAAGGGGGGTCAAACAGTTCCATGAAATAGTGTATAAAATGCCTGCCACAGTACCTGTACATGCTAGATATCCAGTAAATGTTTGGATGTGATCAAAGAGATTGTTCACGTAAATGTAAGGTTAGGATGATAAATGACCAGAAAGAGTCAAGCATTTATAATCTGTCTATTTTTATTTTAATATTCTGATTTTATTCTATTTTGCAATTCCAATTGCAATGTATTTTCATTGTATATAGCCTGGAAAATATAAAAAAATATATAATATTAAAAGTATAAAGTATGTATTAAAAATCCTTTTCTTCTTCTATTTTCTCCAACTTATTTTTCTTACAATGTCTTTTCCATTTGCGTTTGATTTTTTTCTCAAACACTGTTTTATGCTACCTGAGTCTTTCTCTACCTCTATTCTTTTCTCTGGGAAATTAATTTACTGAGTCTTTTTTTTTTAAGATTTTATTTATTACTAGACAGAGAGTAAGAGAATAAGCAGGGAGACCAGCAGAGGCAGAGAGAAAAGCAGGCACCGCACTGAGAAGGGAGCCTGAAGCAGGGCTTGATCCCAGAACTCTGGGATCATGACCTGAGCCAAAGCAGACTCAGCCGACTGAGCCACCCAGGCAGCTCTGCTTTACTGAGTTGAGAACACTCAGTGAGCAGGGCAAGTTGCAATGGCAGGAATACCAGGGAAGCCTCTTGGATACCTAGGAAAGAGCAGAGAGCTTGGGGATCACCACACATTAACTTTAAAATTCAATGTTATTGGGGCACCTAAGTGGCTCAGTCATTCTCTTCCCGCCTTTGCCTCTCAGGTCATGATCTCAGGGTCCTGGGATGGAGCCCCACATTAGGCTCTCTGCTAAGTAGGGAGCCTGCTTCTCCCTCTCCCTCTGCTGCTCCCCTGCTTCATTCTCTCTCTCTCTCTCTCTGTCAAATAAATAAAATCTTTGAAAAAAATTCAATGTTATCTTTGTATTTAGAAGTGATCTGGCTCAGGAGAACCAACTCTCACTAATCAAAGCATAAAAAGCCAGCAAGTCAGTTATCAATGTACGAAGAGAAAAAGATCTACCAAGAAGACAAGAAAGTTGACATCAGTTAGTCAGACATTCTTCTCCTGTAAGACAATACTCAGAGGAAGCTGATTTATAATCAGTAACTCACTTCAGGTAGATGATCTTGATGTATTTCATTAAACTACAAAGGCCAGATGCATTTCTCCACACTCTAGAATTTGCCTGCCAAATCTGCAGGAGTTTGTCTGGGGAATCTGCAGGACTAGCACAAACATCCTTTCCCTCTAGGGAAAAGTATAGAGCTATTCTGACAAATCTTACTTCTTGACACTTTTTAAAAAATTATTCCAGGTTAACCATCTCTCTTCTCTCAATACTGTCTTTCAATAAAAAATGTATCATAAAATTGGTTAAACCAGATTACTATATCACAATCATATTCTAGTTCTGCCTCTCTAGTAAGTTTCCTTGATTGGAGTTTTAGGTGCTATCAAGACTTTCCCGGCCTACATTTACAGATGTCTCTTGGTTTAGTCATAGTGAGTGCTAATCAAATAGGTTATGTATGGATTTAATCAAACATGCATTGAAGGTGATGCTATTTGCACCTTTTTTGGTGGACACCTTCTTGCTACATTCTGTACTGATTGCATAAGGACCCACAAACTCTCTTAGTAATAGAAGTATTGAGCCTCTTTCTAAATAATTTAGGATATGTCTAAGCATGTTCTCCATGGGGAATTTTGACCTACATGACTCAGTCGCTTCAGAGAATACATATCATCTTCTAAAAATTCCAGATCTAGACAATTGGAAAACCTTTGGAAGGGCAAATGCTTCTCAATTTTAATTCCTTCCCATCCTTCCAAGGCCAATTTTCTTAAGCCAAGTAAACATAATTAAGTGGGCCTTTGGCAAAGCTTAAATTCATTAAGCGATATTTCCATTTGAAATTACAAATATAAAGCAATCCTTATGTTCTGTTTTCCTCCAACCTGAAGGTAGATCTATTTACTTCAAATTGTAGTGGAGACTCAGGATTGTGTCTACTTTATGCTATAGAGACATCCTGGCTTAGATGCCCATGTAATTTCTACGGGCAGTTCAGAACAAATTTCTCCAAAACCAAGTCACTACATGATATTAAGAATGTTAAATTCTTTCATTAACTATGGTTTTAAGGAAGAGTACACATCATAATTTTTATAAATATTCCATTTCTTAGATCCCTGAGGATATCTCTTACATCTAGCAGGTGCTCTCTTTTTTCACCTCCAGTCCACAATTTATAATCACTCGGTACAGTTTTTAACAGTGCACTACAATTTTAATAAAATAATATATAAAATTCCTAACTAAGCTGGAGGCAAGAGAAGGAAAGTACTGCTTCTTCACACTTCCAAACTCCTGATTTGAGGAATATCTTTCTATTTGCCCATGGTGGCTGAATTTCCAAGGAAGATTCCAGAAATGGACCTACTGCCTCCCATCTTCCATTAAGTTATAAACCAAAAGCAAGTGATGTCCGGAGGCAGGTATGATGGTAGAAGTGAGGCTGTCAGAATTGGTGATAGCTCAGAACAGGGACTCTGCTTGCCTTTGAACTTTCTAGAAGTACAAAGTAAGTTGTGTGTGTGTGTGTGTGTGTATATATATATATATATATATATATATATAGTTGGAAACATGAAAGAAATTTCAAAAACACATGAAATCAGCCACATACATTGCAAAACATTACCCTTATTAGTCTTGAGTAATTATTTTAAAACAGACAAGTTTTTTATTGTTTTTTATTAGAAAAAGAAACAAGAAAAACTATGAGCATATTGGCACAAGGCACCTGATTAAGTCCCCTTACCACCACCATAAATGGGATTGTTTATATTCATATGTTCCTATCTTTGCATCACTTGGGTAACACAACTCATTATTTTCTTCATAATCTTGGGTAACTGGTTGTGAAAATTTCTTCCTGATAACTTTCTTGGAAAATGATGTCAAAACCAGCATATTAAAAAACAACAATAACATATTTTTCTCTTGCTCAGTCTCAATCCATTGTTCATTTCTCTCCCACACATATCTGCCCTTCCAGCTCTCATGCTTCTGCACTCTCCCTCAGCAAGTTCAGAATTTCTAAAAGAAGTTGGCAAAGATTAGCTACGTCCCGTGTGAAGAAACAACCCCACCATGATGAGGGACAGATCCAGGCTATGACGAGTGATAAATTTACTTGCTGCAGCTCCACCCAACTTAATGGACAATCCTGTGATCTCTGTGTGACTTTTTATGCCCTTGTACATTACCCCCATTAAGTGATACTCTCTGACTTAGTCCTCGATTGGCAACGTGCCCCAGTGGAGGCACTGCAACGCTGTTACAACAGTTCTCCATCTGGTTCTGTATCATGAGTTGCAGCCATTATGTTAAGCAAACTAGCATGAGCCTTCAAGACCTCAAAAGGTACCCTGGCAGTGCACCAATATCTAGGACACAGAGGCAAAATTAGGAGAAAATAGGGGATTTGGAAAGAGGCATAAGAGAAAATCACGGGCAAAATAATTAAAACAATAACAATTTTGGCCAACATCCAGAAACATAAGTGAAAGAGGGGAGGTATTTTTGACCCCCTAACTAGTATATTAAAATGTGTCATTTCACATACTCACACTGCATGCATGATTTGGCTTTCTTTTTCTCAGCCCCAGCAACAGCTAGGAATACTTTGTTGACAGTTTTTACCTCGTAAATTTGGCTCCCTGATTCAATTTTTCTTTACAAGAAAAAAAAAAAAAAAAAGAGGGAGGAAAAAAACTTAAAGATCTTCTCTCAAATGAGATTCTCTTTCCCTCTGGGTTTTCATTGATTTATAATTACATCAATATTTCACATTTCTATTAAAACACCATGTTCTAATGCTCAGCCTGGCAGAGGCTTTCCTTTGCATCTGACGGGATGTCCACCAAATCTTCCTATTACAGAGAGAGCTTGGGGTTCTGGGAAAATCAATAGGTGTTTAGCTACCAGGGAGCCAGGGAGATGGAGAAATGTAAAGGGGTGGCCACTAGTGACTGCAGGGGTAAGAATGTCTCTAAAGACTGAAATGAGGCCATGAATCCACAAATTGTGGAATTTAAGCAGTTATGTAACCATCTTGGGGTGGGGGGATTAACCATTCAGTGTCTCTCTTCTTCCTTCATATTCCCTTTAGGTGAGCAACTCCCAGGAGTGAGGCCCTGTCACTTCTCTGTGAATTGCTGCTCCGTTGACCCCCATTTTTGTCTGAAAGGGAATGGCCTTTCAGAGAAACCGTATTTGTTTAAATTTCTAAGTAAGAAATCCTTGGCCTCCATGATTCACTTTGCTTTGCCATCATTCAGTTATACACGGAGGCAGACAGGTCTTCTTTTCAGATACGCTCTGTCGGAAGCCTGCCTCCCCACCCTTCATGGAGGGTGTTCCATTGTCATGATTCTGCTAGCTGCCTTTTCCCTCCTCTCTGCCTGAAAATCAAATCATCTGCTCAAAAGTCAATGAAAGGTCCCAAGCTGCTAAGGCAGCTAAACAAATCTGCTAACAATAATAGCCGTCCTGAGGAGAAATGTAGAAGAAATTAACTATATTCCTCTGAAAGCATTCTGGGAAACAGCATGGCACACCAAAGCCCAGTTCTAAAATGCGATCTATCATGGGGTTGGACAGGTCATGCTTTGTGACTGGAGTTGATGGCTCACATGTAAACAGATGGCATTCTCCCCGCCAACACTCCACCCCACAGATCCAGAGAGTGAGATCCTGCAATTAGCTACTTCAGAGTGGTAGGGACAATTGTCTAACAAGTTTCCATTCATCAGGAAGGCAAGGACCTGAATTGCCCTTGGAAAATGTTGTGTGACCAAAGCTTTCAAGCAGCAAACCTACCATCAAGGAGAAAGAACAGCCTCCTGTGGGAAATAGCCAAACCTAAAATAAAATTGACCAGGCAGAAAGTTATAAATAATATTATTTTAACAGGGTTTTGAGGTACAGCCAAATATTTTGGAATGTTCTCAGTCCAAACAAAGCCAGCATAGTTCTCATTTTTTCCAACCTCATGACTGAAAAAAGAGATAAATGGAAAGGAAAAAAGCCCACAGTTGCGAAACATAAATTTAAGAGAAAAATCAATCTGGACAGTCATAAAAACCAGGTGGCCGGCAAAAATTGGACTCCTTTGTGAAGAAATGCATAACATCCTCTAACAGGCAATAATTAAGGTACAGTGAAAAGAGCAAAGAATTTGGAGGCAGAAAGAAGTTCAGATCCTAAGTCCATGACTCACAAAATGTGTGCATCTGGGTAAATTTCTTAGTCACTCTGGGCCTCACGATCATCGTCTGGAAAATGGAAACCAACAACACTAATCTCACACAGTTGTAACAAGGATGTGAAGAGATCAAGAATGAAAGCTCCTCGCCCAGCTCTCCACACATACAGAGGTGTCAGGTCTCCGCCACCTTCCCCTGCTTCCCAGGTCCCGCCACCACCCCCACACATAGGCAGATCTTAGATCTGCCTTGGATAGACATGTATTAAGCAGTTTGGGTTCTGCTTGTTATTAAGAGTGATCATGTCAAAAGTGCCTGGATGGCTCGGTCAGTTAAACGTCTGCCTTCACCTCAGATCACGATCCCAGGGTCCTGGGATTGAGCCCCAGTATCAGACCCCTGCTCAGTGGGGAGCCTGCTTCTTCCTCTCCCTGCTGTTCCCCCTGCTTGTGCTCTCTCTCTCTCTTTCTGTCACATAAATAAATAAATAAATAAATAATCTTGGAAAAGAAAAGAGACTGAGTGATCATGTCATCTTCAAAATACATAATTGAATTGGAAACCTGGCAAAATGAGTCAGTTAATGATTTTGCAACTAGACAAGTGGTGGCCTCGCCTCTCTGAGCTGCAGGTTCTTCTCTTTAAAGCGAGGCCACTGAAGTACAGTGATCTATAGGGAAACATCCAGTTTGGATGTCCAGTTTGGATGTCCCCATCAGGGACTTGCTATAATCTATGCCTATTCAAACCAAAAGTTCTGCTTTGTCCCTCCTCCCCTTTCTCGATATGTTATTTAAAATGAGTACTTTTTTTTTTTAAAGATTTTATTTATTTATTTGACAGACAGAGATCACAAGCAGGCAGAGAGAGAGGAGGAAGCAGGCTCCCTGCTGAGCAGAGAGACCGATGTGGTGCTCTATCCCATGACCCAAGCCGAAGGCAGAGGCTTTCACCCACTGAGCCACCCAGGTGCCCCTCAAAATGAGTTTTGATAGAACTAGTACTGGGATTGTTCTTTTATATGGGGAGATTGAATTGTAGTGAGGGTAAAGAGAGCGTTGTTTTCAGAAGATGTTCCATACACGTTCGTGGAGTGAATACACTACACTCATTAGGATGGAAGAGAATGCTCCCCTTAGTGTAAAACTTGGATCTGACCCCAGCGTATTGCTCCTCCTCACTCAGAGCTCTCCACCCACAGTTTCTGTGGAAACATCGCAGAGCACTGCCCCTGGCTACTGTCAGATGAAATTAAGCTCCAGGTGCTTAAAAAACTTCTGCTTCTGAAACACATTTATCTGTACTTTGTGAATCCTTTACTGTTGTTATGATGCTCATGAGGTTTGGGGAAAAAAAACATCTCTCCCAAATAAATAACAAAACAACTGTAAGCCATCTATTCCAAATATATCCTGGGGGGGGGACCCAAAATTTATGGGCTCTGGCTTAAATGCCTTGTGTGAACCCCACCACAAAGTGGAGCAACACCTCTCTCTCAGACCCAAACAAGCAGCAGCACAGAGGGAAACTTCCTCCCTGCCTCTGGCACTTGGACATTGGGCATAGGAAACACCACTTCCTGACCCTCTGAGGCATCTGTCAGGTGTATGTCGGGTCTACAGAACATGAAAATGCCCAGATTAATCTATGAATCAAAACACTTTTATGTGACCAGTTGGGATTTTTTTTACTCAGTGGAAAGGAACACCTAAAAACCATGGTTGCCCATGAAGAAGAATCCTTCTACTGTCAATACTTTTTTTTTTTTTTTTTTCATTAGGAGAGGTGTTCTCTCCACTTCACCCAGCCCTGGACCATTTGTTGGTCAAGGCTGGAATTTAAATGGCTATAAAGAAAAAGCAGCATTGGCTGGAACATCCTGCCCTCTGTCTGTAAGGTTCCTGTAGGCATGTTGTCGCTGGCAGTGGCCTCACACTTGGCACCTTATAATTTTCCATTTTCATGGATGTATTTTGAATTTCCTTAGGAGTCAGTTCTTCTACTGGGGGTATGCGGCAAATCCAGAAAGGAGCTTTTGCCAAACCGAAAACTTTTTAAAAATCACAGTGTCTTACCAATGGGATTTCAGGCATGCCTGTTTGGCTTTCAAGCTGACACAAAAATATAACCATTGACTAGACTACATCTGATGAGTTGTCAGTTTTAAACAGATTCTCAGCTTCTTGAATATGTTCCAATCATGATTCGCTGCATTTAATTATTCGTTTTCTTTCCTGCTGTCAGAAACTTAAGGAATTTGTGGATGTGTACATTCTGGGTGAGTATGTAAAAACAACAAAGTTTGCCCCCAAACTCCTCTGCAATACGAAGATGTCATAAGTTTATAAACAAAAAGAACATTGCAAAAAAAACTGATTTCTTTTATGTTTAGGAGTATTTGTTTCCAATAATATCTGAATTCTCTTAAAAAGCACTGAGCAATTTATTCTGAATTTGCTAGACCACTGTTAAAAAGAAAAAATTTTCAGAATCCTATAAATTCAGTTACATTACTTATCAACCAAATTTCAATAGCTGGGCCACTTGTACTTTAAATTTTACTTAAAGTACTGTCACAGACAAGTATCCCTCATATTAACACATAAGGGCTTTGGAAAGCCTTCACAATCGGCTAGACTATACTCATTGACTTAGTTCCCACTACTCTCTGACCTACTATCTTTTTTTTTTTTTTTTTTAGGATTTTATCTATTTATTTGAGAGAGAGAGAGAATGAGAGAGAGAGCGAGCATGAGAAAGGGTAGGGTCAGAGGGAGAAGCAGACTCCCCGCCGAGCAGGCAGCCCGATGTGGGACTCGATCCTGGGACTCCAGGATCATGACCTGAGGTGAAGGCAGTTGCTTAACCAACTGAGCCACCCAGGTGCCCCTCTGACCTACTATCTTATTCCATGTGGTCTGAATGGTGCATAGGCATCTCCACCTTTGCACCTTTATCTACATCTGGAACTCTCTACCCTCTTCTCTTTCTATGTGTGGCAATGATCTACCTTTTCAAAACATAAGTACAAGTCTTATATGTCTTTATATCCCCAATAACTAGATGAGTCCAGCACCTAGATGATAGTCACCAAATGTACATGGTGGCAACTAGAACTCTTTCTTTTTACCAATGTGTAACTATGGGGCAGTCCATTCATATTTTTCTTTTTAAAGTTTGAATAGATTATATCTAGTCTGCCATGCATTGTATCTCGGAATATGTACTGTTGTTGAAGATCGGGCTCTAAATAGCATGGCAAAACACTTAGTGAACATTCCAAACTGTCTAATTTCTACCCAGAAGTGGTTAATGTATGGAGAATTTAAAATATAATACTGATGTTTTTAGAAACTAAAAATCTACAGCACTTTGAATCTCATTGTGCTCTTTCACTACATTCCATCAAAGGACACAAACCTGGGCAAGCCACAGACAAAGCCCCGTATTCAATATTTCTGATACCAAATCTACGACTTTCTTGACTACATCACAGGGGTTGGAGTACCCATAATGAGATGCACAGACTCCGAATGGGAGGGAGAAAAAACACAAAACAAATATCAGAAACACCACTCCCAAATAAATGAAATTGAACCACTGAGCAACAAGTCACTCAACCATGAGAACTAAGAGAAAAGGAGATGATACATTTAGTGTTAGGAAATCATTACACATACCTCAAGCCACCTAGGGCAATGCAACATATTAATATCTTCCAATTAATATCTTCCATTTGAAAAAGGCAAAGTGAAAGTTTTTATATTCACACCTGGGATGATCTGAACATCTCTTTAATGGTTCACTCTATTGTAGCCATGCTGGGAAATATTTTCCTACAAAGCAATTACTGTCACTTCCCAAATCACACAGCCTTGTTCACTGCCATCACAACAATCCCAAAAAGAACAACAGCAACTCTACTTTGAATATCTGTATTGATTTGTTTACTATTAAAGGATTTTAATGCTTATCACCTCATTTAATCCTAAAGCACCTGTGAGGGAAAGAAAATTGAAGAAAAAAATTGAAGAGAAAAGATCCAAAGGACCTGGGTATCAAGTCCCAAATCACTGAGAAGCTTGTATAAAGATTAAGTATTTGCAAGAGTTTGATTCCTAAGCATGGGCATTCCCAGTCAAGTTTCCTTCTCTAACATCTACTTATGATTAGGGTTTCTCTCTTCCTGATAATCAGAGACCTCCTGAAAAAGGAAATTAGAAAGCCATTTAAAATATCAGTTAATCATTCAGTTAAAAGCAAAATAAAAGAAATAAAAAATAAAACATCTTGCCAAAAGCAGGAAATAGCTGCCTTGGGAGGAAACAGGGCAAGGACCTTAGTCTAGCAAGCAAAGAGTAATGAATTTTAATAATCCATATCAATTTCCTCAAGAAAGTAATGAGGACAAAAATCTTATGATCAAATATTTGAAAGAAATTGGTAAAATATAGATATCTCTTTTTTTAAAGGCCTCAATATACGAATCAATAATGTGAATTCACAAGAAAGAACATAATATGCAATTTTTCTCAATTAAATTATTTGACTATAGAACCCTTCTCACATTCTTTTTTACCCACTATGGAGCATCTTAAGAGATGGACACACTTTTCTTCCTGGACACAGTTTTAAGGAGAAATGTTCTATCCACATCTCTGCAATTTAGCAATCCACTGTATAAAACCTGAGGAATACAATCAAGTGGTTGAATGTTTTCAAATCCATGTTTGTAATGTTAGGGATGCCTAAATGTGTATTACTGCCTTTTCAAGTATGTTAATTGCATAACAAACTCATGGGAGTATATTTGCGGAAACACTAAGGGCAAGCGCAATCCTTAAGCTTAGTGATTTGTAATCATTTCTTGTGGTTTTGATTTCTGTTATTTAATATAACCTGTGGAGTTTTAAGAAGAAAAAAGAATTTCTGTTCGGCCTTGACCATGTGAGAAGTCACGTTTTGACATATGATCGGCCCTGTGAACAAGGAATAAGATAGTATTATATATTGCGGGAAGTGATACCATTACAGGAAGTGATAATAGCTTATTGAGCACCTGCGTGAAGGACCTTATATTTTAAGACCCTTAGATATATGAGCTCATTTAATGCCAACAAAGACCCTAAAAGCTAGATACTATTATTTTCTCCTCTTCCAAATGAAGAAATACGGAAAAGTTAAGTAATTTGTCCAAAGTCACCCAGCTCATAAACTGGTGCAGAACTTGAGCTTGTGCAGTCATTTCCTGAGTTTGTGCACCCAACCATCACATTTAACTACCTTGCAAGCATTAGTGAGAGAAATGCAATCTTTTTGGAATTTCTATTCTTGCTACTTAGAAACAGATATAATAACTCAAGTATATAGGTCTTTTCCATAACTGCAGATTAAAAGAAATGCATTTGTTCTCACCTCGGAAATAGAAAAAATAGTCCAACACTGAAGTTCACATGACTTTTCTCCTTATATTTAAATCGGCACCTTTGACATCCAGCCCTGGTTCAACCGTGACAAATCACACAGGACATACTAGCAGGAGGTACCAGTTTGATTTTCAGAACAGATATAATAGAAATGAAAACAGTTTAAGGAAAAGACATGTTGCTGGGGTTTCTCCCTTTGTTTAGCACTATAGATCTATCCTAAAGGAATGTTTTCATGAGCATATTAATAGGTATCTTAAAAATCACAGATATACAAACTAAAAAAGGAAAACAAATCTTTGGAAAAAAAACTGACAGTAACCTAAAAATTATTGGCTTCTAGGATGTATCTTTTAATCATTTCTGAGAAGGGAACTTGAAATGAGGAACATTTATTAGTGAATTATATTTAGCTTTGAACTGATCCCTAATGGCTTTCAGAAAAGTCCTGGTTTAACCTTGGGATATATTTCATTATTGTGTCTATGGACAGAGCTCTTTCACAGTGCAGTTTTAAAAAAAGATGTGCTCTATTTAATTAGACCAATCTCCCCATATATTCGTAATTTCAAATTTTGGTGACTCTTTATGAAGTCTTAGCAGTAAGAATAATACTAAGGTTATATAGTCCAAGTTTACTAATACTCCAAACTTACAAGTTCTTTTCCAAATAGATGCAAAGACATTATCTAATATTCTTCTTCTTGACAATATCCTTGATATCCAGGCAAGTGACAGGTCTTATTCCCCATATTTTATAGGAGAAAGATCTGAGTCAGAACAAAACAAAATGACTTACTTAAGGTCAGTCTGATGGTTTATGTTGATATCCTATATAGCAGGGTTTTTTCTTTAAACTCTATTTTTTCAAGTGACAAATGAAGAGATAAATGTAAAAATATTTATGTGGTTCTTTTAACTTAACAATGATTTATTTATGTGTCCACCTACTTGTTTGCTTATGCTCCTCTGCCTTCGATAAAGAAATTAAGGATGTTATGGTAACAATAATGCTTCTTCTGCAGTCACATAATGAGGTTATAAAAATACTAAGTGCTGTCATTCTCCCAAGGAAATCATTTGCATTGCGTTGTTGACTTCAACCATGATGACAAACCCGATGCTTGTTTATTAGGTCTAAAAAATAGCTAGAATTAAGCAAGAAAATTTCTTTGGCACCTTTATTTGTTTTAAGAATGTCCTTAATAATCTGGTGGAACTATCAGTCACCCCAGTAGAGGAAACCCAAATTATTCCTGGTGTTTTAAGCAGGAAGTTATCCAATTCAGGAAATTAGGTGTTTACAAAATTATTGGAGGGATAGAAAAATAAATTATAGGCTAAGCTTCCAGAACTTGCCCCTAGAACAACACAAAACTTACCTCCCGGGAGATCTTTGATCCCACCACTGCAACTATTGAGTCAGAGAGCACACTGCAGAACAGTATTTCGGAGACCAAGAAGCTGGAATCAGAAACCCATTGAAGCTTCTGCTGCTGCTTCATAGCTGGCTCTAGTAACCGGGAAGCTGGGAAAAGTACCCTGGAATGTTTTTGCAAAGGAACATGTTGTACTCAAGACCCTGTTTGCCAGGAAGCACACAAGCAAAGGGTTTTGTCTCATTTTTCTTTTCTTTTCTTATATTTTTTGTTGGTTTTTTTTAATGTTTAAGATTTCATTTATTTATTTGATAGAGAACACATCGGAGAGGCAGGCAGAGAGAGAGAGAGTCTAAGGAAGCAGACCCCCTACCAAATAGAGAGCCCGAAGCGAGGCCTGATCCCAGAACCCCAAGATCATGACCCAAGCCGAAAGCAGAGGCTTTAACCCATTGAGCCACCCAGGTACCCCTTGTCTCATTTGTAACTTCCAAGTTTTGTGTGCCCATCTAATTAGTAATACCCAATTCTCAGGCCAAACGCTAGCATATTATATTGAAGTCTGACAAAGTTTTCAACATTGCAGCTTATGTAGTACCTATAAGCACAGCAAAAGCAGGGTGGGATAAGACTGAACCAGATCCTATGTCATATCTGCTAAATGTGAATTTAAAAATTTAGCTATGGTTCACTTTAAATTACTTTTCATTCGTTCTAAGGCACCACTGGTTGCATGGTATACCAGTCTCAGGTAGTTTTAAAAAAGAAGAAAACCGTCTGTTAGATCATGAAACAGCACTAAGATGCTTGCAATTATAAGATGTAGCCAATTTCAGACATGTTATCAGGTAAAAGAGATGTGCATGTTAGAATCAATGAACTACGGTCTCCAAGTCATGACAGACTGTAATGGTTAAAACTTGTTACGGTGGTATGCGTGGATATACAGAGAAGTTTACTGTGATTGGAGAAATGATGAAAGGTTCAAATAAATTAGCATTTCCATTTTAAGTGACATGCTAATGTGTAGAGAGAAAAGAACTAAAGGATACTAGGATGGTAAAAGATTAGAAGACATCATTTATAATTCACCAATACATGGACAATTTACCAAATTAAAGGAATGAAAGCTATTTATACCTCTCTAGGTCAAAAATAGGCTAAACCACAAATTTCCCTATGAAGAAGTTCTGACCTTGTTGAGAAATGGAAAAAGATATTTTTGTGAGTGATATTAGAATACATCAAGTCAAGCTGCCCAGAATAACTATATTCTGTCAACCTCAAGCAAGCACAATTCCTATAGAAAGGATCATTCTTCTTCCTGGATAGAGCTCCCTGGTGACAGTAGAGAGTAGCAAAGAGGTAGGAATCTGTACGCTGAGGAAACAGAAGGTAAATGGTCTAAGATTAGAGCTTGAGCTAGACGTTTGTTGAGTACCTACTATGTGCGAGGTATTGTTCCAGGTGCTGTTAAGCAGAAGAAGGGAGGGGATTAAAAGATATCAACTTCCAACAAAAGAAATGGAAAAATGTTCCATGCTCCTGGATTGGAAGAATAAATATTGTGAAAATGTCTATGCTACCTAAAGCAATCTACACATTTAATGCAATTCCTATCAAAGTACCATCCATCTTTTTCAAAGAAATGGAACAAATAATCCTAAAATTTATATGGAACCAGAAAAGACCTTGAATAGCCAAAGGAATATTGAAAAAGAAAGCCAAAGTTGGTGGCATCACGATTCCAGACTTCAAGCTCTATTACAAAGCTGTCATCATCAAGACAGCATGGTACTGGCACAAAAACAGACACCTAGATCAATGGAACAGAATAGAGAGCCCAGAAATAGACCCTCAACTCTATGGTCAACTAATCTTCGACAAAGCAGGAAAGAATGTCCAGTGGAAAAAAGACAGCCTCTTCAATAAATGGTGTTGGGAAAATTGGACAGCCACATGCAGAAAAATGAAATTGGACCATTTCTTTATACCACACATGAAAATAGACTCAAAATGGATGAAGGACCTCAATTTGAGAAAGGAATCCATCAAAATCCTTGAGGAGAACACAGGCAGAAACCTCTTTGACCTCAGCCGCAGCAACATCTTCCTAGGAACATTGCCAAAGGCAAGGGAAGCAAGAGCAAAAATGAACTATTGGGATTTTATCAAGATCAAAAGCTTTTGCATAGCAAAGGAAACAGTTAACAAAATCAAAAGACAACTGACAGAATGGGAGAAGATATTTGCAAACGACATATCAGATAAAGGACTAGTGTCCAAAATCTATAAAGAACTTAGCAAACTCAACACCCAAAGAACAAATAATCCAATCAAGAAATGGGCAGAGGACATGAACAGACATTTCTGCAAAGAAGACAACCAGATGGCCAACAGACACATGAAAAAGTGATCCATATCACTCAGCATCAGGGAAATACAAATCAAAACCACAATGAGATATCACCTCACACCAGTCAGAATGGCTAAAATTAACAAGTCAGGAAATGACAGATGCTGGCGAGGATGTGGAGAAAGGGGAAGCCTCCTACACTGTTGGTGGGAATGCAAGCTGGTGCAACCACTCTGGAAAACAGCATGGAGGTTCCTCAAAATGTTGAAAATAGAACTGCCCTATGACCCAGCAATTGCACTATTGGGTATTTACCCTAAAGATACAAACGTAGTGATCCGAAGGGGCACGTGCACCCGAATGTTTATAGCAGCAATGTCCACAATAGCCAAACTATGGAAAGAACCTAGATGTCCATCAACAGATGAATGGATCAAGAAGATGTGGTATATAGACACAATGGAATACTATGCAGCTATCAAAAGAAATGAAATCTTGCATTGGCGACAACGTGGATGGAACTAGAGCGTATCATGCTTAGCGAAATAAGTCAAGCAGAGAAAGACAACTATCATATGATCTCCCTGATATGAGGAAGTGGTGATGCAACATGGAGGGTTAAGGGGGTAGTAGAAGAATAAATGAAACAAGATGGGATGGGGAGGGAGACAAACCATAAGTGACTCTTAATCTCACAAAACAAACTGAGGGTTGCTGGGGGGAGGGAGTTTGGGAGAAGGGGGTGGGATTATGGACATTGGGGAGGGTATGTGCTTTGGTGAGTGCTGTGAGGTGTGTAAATCTGGCGATTCACAGACCTGTACCCCTGGGGATAAAAATATATTATATGATTAAAAATAAAAAATTAAAAAAAAAGATATCAACTTCCAGTTATAAAATAAGAAAGCCCTGGGGATGTAATGTAAAGCATGGGACTATAATTAATTATACCGTGTTGCATATTTGTAAGCTGCTAAAAGAGTAGATGGTAAAAGTTCTCATAAGAAAAAAAATGTAACATTTGAAAATGTGTAGTGGATGGCAACTTGACTTATTGTGGTGATTATTTTTCAATATATACAAATATCCAATCATTGTTCTGTAATCTGAAGCTAATGTTATATATCAACTATCCGTCAATAAAAAATGCTTTTAAACGTTTAAAAAGAAAAGAAAAAAGAAGGAATCAAAGTCACGTAAGATAAGTAGTACTTGAAGACCAGAGTTCTCAGCATAAGGCGTGTTAGCTGGTCCTGACAAAATTATTTCAGTGAAGTCTCCATTATCCCACTTTTGCCTTAAATTGTCAAATGAGCCTGCTAACCCGGTGTCAGAACTTAAAGAGCTGTTCCCTGAGCCACGGAGAGGTCTGGACACGTTCAGCCATCACCAGCAGCATCCAGAGTAACGACCTGTTCCTGGGTACCAGCACCAAAATGTCTAGAAAATAGAAGTTAGCCTGTGATATTTATGGTGCATAATATATTTTGCTGTCAGCTCAAAGATTGCAGATGTCATTTGCCAACAACTTGCTTATTTGATTTATGGAATAATTAATTGTATGTAAGATAAGCTATGCACTAAAAACTGGCAGCTATAATTAATTGACCCTTGTAGCAAAGAGATCTTTATGCAATTGTGAATGCAAGTTCAGAGACCACAAAACCAGTATCTCTCTCAAATTGCTTTATTCTTTTTCAGTATCTCGTTTTCTAGGTATGGGCCAAGAGCTGTAACCCTGTATATTCATTTGGTGCTTTGTAATTTATAAAGAGATTTCCAATGGGTGCTATTTTGTTGGGTCAACCCAACACACCTACAATGAATACAGAAAAGGCATTGTTACTTGTGCTGAGGGCAGAAAATAAATAAATAAATAAACCCGAGAGGTGAAGTGACTTGCCCAGTGCCACAGAGTATGTGAAGGAAACTCAAGCACGGTGACCCCCTAGTCACTGTGGGTAACGCCTACATAGTGTGGGATGTTAGGAACTGCACTGGCTTCAAAGTGTGTGTATTTGAATCCTGCTTCTACGATGCATGGCCTGTACAAACAAGTCTCTCAACCTCCAGGGGACTGTTCCCTCACATATAAAAGTGACAGAATTTCCAATGCAAGCTTCTGGTAGAGGATTAAATGAAATGAAATAAAGCATGGGATAGTGCTTCTCTCTTAGTGACCAGCAGGTAGGAAGCACCTACAACTTTAGCTTCTGGCTGCTACACATACTCCAGTCTCTGTGCCCTGCCTCCGCCTGACCCTCTGTTCTTTCCTATTTCCTCAGCTGCCTGACTTAGCCAGGTGTTCATTGCCTCAAAGACTCCCCATAATTCTGCCACGTCAAGGGACGATTAGACAGCCTTAAAGGATCCTTTTCAATGCTTCAGTAATACCTTTGTGAAATAGATACACTCCAAAGGAGATTGTGTTTCAAATAAAACAATATTTGAGCCAGGTTCCTATTTTGTTTTAAGATAACAGATGTAGCAGTCTATACAAGGCCTCTTGCATGGGGCAAGAACCTTGACCAGTATCAGTGCAGGAGCTAGAGACACTTCCATGGTTTGTCTTCAAGGAACCTAGAGCCGAAAGGGAAGGGCTTACCAAGAGAGAGGACACATAGAATAACAAACATTAATCCTTAGTTGTCTTTTTCATTAACTAAATGTGAGAGCATATCTTCTTCACCTGGCAACCACAACTCACTGCTGAGAATTACAGTTTTATTTCCTTACAAATGAGGCAACGTCTTCTAATTATAACAATACCTTGTGTTCAAAACACCAACAGTGCTTTTCTTATTAATTAGTGGTAGACTCACCCAATCAAACTATAACAGTTCTTTCCCTGGCAACATTTCTGACTGCAAGTTGCAGAATTTTTGTTACAGTAAAATCTCTGCACGGTGCCTGGGTGACTCAGTAGGTCAAGCGTCTGCCTTCTGCTCAGGTTATGATCCCAGGGTCCTAGGGCTGAACCCCATGTCAGGCTCCCTGCTCAGTGGGAAGTCTGCTTCTCCCTCTCGCTCTGCTCCTCCCCCTACTCATGCTCTCTATTTCAAATAAACAAAACCTTTAAGAAAAATAAAGTAATAAAGTAAAATAAAATCTGTGTTCTGACCATATGCTCTCTTGGCTCGAATATCTCCTACCGAAATCTTGCTGAATTGTGTGTGTGCGTGTGTGTGTGCCCATACATGTGCATACGTGGGTCATGGAGAATGAGGAACATCATGAACACATTGAAGAATTTACTGTAGAAACTTAACATGGAGTAGAGTTCATGAAAGGGGTCAAATAACCCCTGATTTATTGCCCTTGCTAGTACATTTTCATCATCATCAATAATAGCTCTTGGAGCAAAGTCTCCAAGTATGTGATTTCCCCTCCCATCTGTGGACTGTAACTGCAGACTCAGCTACAGAACAATTTTCCAAAACATTTTTAAGGTACCTCCAGATTGTAAACTGAAGAAGTTAGTCTCTATTTTATCAGAGACCCACATGCACCGATTTTCCTGATCATGCCTCCATGGAGCGTGGTCTGCGCTGATCAATGTAATCAAAAGTAACACTTAAAATGAATGGATCAGAATGGTTCTGCCACTGAACTTAGCAATATCTGCCATATAAGAGAATATGAGAAAAACTGCCTGAACGGTTATTTGTGGTCTGTTGCCCTGTGTAAACATGTTGAATCTCTTCTCCCTGGACGGCATGGCTCTCACACACACACACACACACACACACACACACACACTGATTTCTTTTGGATTGGCAGAAAAGGGGTAGTTCAAAAGAGAAATGACATGGGGTGGTGGGGGGAGGAGGATAAAATATGCAAATATGTGAGCTACTTTTAGGCAATTAGAATGGGTCTTTTTTAATAAACACGTAGTCAGCACCTCCCCAGTTAATAGTCCTGCATGAGGAAATGTTGATAGAAAGATTAAAAAGGCATAACAAACAGTCCTTGCAGAGCTCACTGCCTAGCCCGGGAGGCTGGCAGTGAGCTATGACCGTGCGTGGGGGAGAACTGAGGGAGGAACCGCAGGAGGCTGTGGGTACCTGTCTGAGGGCAACGCGGTACCCCTGAAGAGGGGATGGGGAGCCCTAGACTGAGTAGTTGACTGGGAACAGTCTGGGAGCAAGAAGAGAGGAAAAGAACATTTGGGGGAGGACATGAAAGCCAAATTTTAGAACACCACCGGTGAAGGGCACAGCACACAGACGATGCCAGACGATGCGCGGACGCCAGGGCGGCAAGAGGGGAAGCGGTGAGCGTGAAGGCAGAGTCAGATCCTCACAGGCTTTGTACGGTCTGCTCTGGAGAAAGCTCGGAAGGATTTCAACAGATGACGTGACTCCATTGACTTTTTAAGGCATCTGTGGCAGCCGCGTGGAGGGCGAACGGAGGAGGGCCATGAGTAGGTGGGGTTGCATCCAGAGGCCCCTGGCAGTCGCGGTCACCATTCGAGGACTTGACTCAAGGCAGTCAGAGGAGTGCTGGTGAGGACCGGGGAATAGAGTCCAAAAGCATATGCAGGCTATTCCACTGGCATTTAAAAAGTGAAACTACCTTATAAATTCAATCATGGTATAGGGAGAAAGCTTCATTCTCTCCTGATCCCATTTGGCAGCTTAAAATGTGGTGTATACATGAGGAACTTTAAGCTTTTATGGTGATTCTGTACTCCGTTTGTCTTGGGTTTCATCACATTGAAATCAACAACAAAAGCTGGAAAGGAGACTCTTTGACTTACTTGGGATAACTTCAAGGAGACCCCTGAGGTCTTTCACTATTTTCTACAGAAGATAGTAGTAATGGCATTTTCAGTTGTTAATATTACACATCCAAACTACCTAATGTTTCCAAGGACTGTCTTTAAAAGTAGCAAAAGTGGTGGTGACGGTTTTGGCTGTCGATGGGAAGCTTCCAGATGAGCCATGCCACCCAACCAGTGGAATGTTCTGACTTAAGCACAGGCAGTTAATGGGGGTGGGGGGGATGGTGGCGGGTGGTTACAGAGTAGCAGCCTGCAAAGGAAGAACAAAATACTCCATCCAACATCAAACACTTATTTGCTGTTTTGTGCCTTGGATCCAACTCAAAAATGTGTCACAAAAGACAGACTGTTTTTCAGGCTTACTCTTTTTGTCCAGATGTCACTAAATGTTCAAATGTTCATAGTTTTACTGTGTACAGAACAGAAGCTATTCAGGCTTTCTTTCTCTCTCTCTCTCGGTATTTCCAGATTATTTTTTATTCCATATTCTTTCTTTTTTTCCCTTAGGATTTTATTTATTTATTTATTTGAGAGTGATCAAGAGAGAGCATGAGTCGGGGGAGGGGTAGAGGGAGAGGAAGAAGCAGCCCCCCTGCTGAGCAAGAAGCCCAACTGTAGGGCTTGATCCCAGGACCCTGAGATCATGACCCCACCCCAAGACAGACACTTAACCGACTGAGCCACCAGGCACCCTTATTTTATAGACTACCAGGTATAGCTGGAACACATTTTTTTTCCTCTTAAATATATAATCACGTATTTTTAAATTTTCTCTGCACCAAGTTTTGTAGCATAGTAAATAGATTATAACTGTTTGCTATGCAGAAATGTTAATGATTATTTTCTTCCTTACAAAAAACTAAGTGCATCTAAATGATGTTAATTTTTTTGCCCACCTCAGAATAATCATAATAAATTTAATCCTGCTTATCTTTTATGTTAAACAAAAGTCCTACCTATATCCATGTGTGTGTGTGTGTGTAGATGGGTATGGGAAGGTGACGGCTGGTGTAAGGGAAAAATAAAGAGTTTAGAGATCAAAATTATAAGGATAAAAGCCCTCTGGATGGGTAGGTAACTCCCGTGCCTCTCCATCAAGCCTCCTTTTTGATACCGCAGATATAAGAGAAAACATGTCATTCCTCTCATCCCTAATTCTTCACTGCACTTCACGAAATGTGTCTCAAATACGTGTGATACACCCACAGTGTTCAGTTCACAGTGCTAGAGGAATCAGCCAGGAGACAGTGTAGGGTGGTTATAGATACTTAGTTTCATTTTTTTAAAAGGTTTTATTTATCTATTTGACAGAGGGAGTACATGCGTGCATGCACAGGCAGGGAGAATAGTAGGCAGAGAGAGAGAAAGGGAAGCAGGCTCCCGGAACGACTCAATCCCAGACCCTTGGGATCAGGATCCGACCCAAAGGCAGACACTTAACCAACTGAGCCACCCAGGTACCCTGGTTATAGATATTTATAAAGCAAGCTAGTTTAAGGGAACTAGAAGAAATACAAAGACAGATCAATGAAGCAATTGGAGAAACAGAGGAATTGTGTTCACTTTCAGGCATTGGGGAATGTTTTCTTGAACGAGATTTTGAACATTTGAGGATGGGTAAGTGTTCTTGGTGGGAATGTAGATAGTTCATAAGAAAAAAGTAGCAAGGACAGAGCCAAAGTGACAGGAAAGACTGTGCTATAGGGAAAGTGCACCAGGTAGGCACATTTGGCTGAACATCATGTAGTAGAAGTGGGTGGCATAAGAGCAAGGAAGGGGAAGTTGGGTCAGGGCATGAGGCTCCCATAACATCCAAGTCAGACGGCCATATATGAGTCAGAGGTAGAGTCATTGAGAAGTTTTGAGTAGGAAAATGACTATCACAACCATATTTAAGAAAAATTTGTCTGGCACTTATATATTTTAAAGAGATGGAGAGGGAAGACATGATAAACTAGGAAACAGGGAAATGAGGAAGTCATCTCTTTAAGAAAGGAGGCATTGAGTAGGGCCAGAAGAGAAATAGTGAAAATAGAAAAAAAAGCTAGATGCACATTCATTCCTTGTCATGGTTAGTACATCATTTTCTTGTGGCTGCCAAAGCACTTCTCTATGTGTAGAAATACAATGGTCTCCATGAGTGATGGTCCATCATGGAATGTTGCAGAGGTAGATCAATTAGTTGATGCTGACGTATTTTCTGCAAAGTTCAGCTTACTCATTAGTTTTCATGTATTTACTGCAAATATATACATATATATTTATATTTTATATAATATTATATTTTTATATATATACATATATATATATGTATATGTGTGTGTGTGTATGTAGGTTCAATAAGTCTGTCTCTCTCTCTCCTTTTTTTAAGGAACCAGAATGAAGTGGGAGGATATTATGGAATGTGGAAAGACAGAACATTAATGAAAATTAAACATTCAAAAGTTTTGACCTTATATGAGATGCTACAGATCTATGGAAACAAGATCCCAGAACTTTGATGTCAATGTGTTATTCAGAGGTCACATATTGGAAAGAAATGAAGAAGAGGAAAGAAAATAGGAAATACGTTCTAGAAAGCATGTAGGGTTATTTATTCAATGAACATTTAATAAATCTATATCCAGTGCTGTGCTCGGTGCTGAGAATAAAACAAGGATGGCCATCCACACCCTTACAGAGTTTTGTCATTGAGAGTGATGAATAGCAACCATGGCAGAAAAATAGGGAGAATAGTGCATGAATGAATGGATTTGAAGCATGCTGCTCTAGAATAGTTAAAGGGGTAAGAAATACTGGCTCAGACGTATTTATCTTTTAAGAGAAGAAGATTCTCTTGTAGGCACTTTTATTCATTCAACTTTTGCATGGGGAGGCTTCATTTTTTTTTTCCTAAAGAAGACCGTCATCTGACAGAATGTGGGAGCTATTGTCAGGCAGACTTGAAAGGACATGCCTGGGGAGGAGACAGGAATCATTCATGATGCCAGGAAACCTGGAGCTTAGGAGAGTGAAGGGGTGAGGGAGGATATCAGCGCCTGTCCCTCCCCTCCCTCTACAGGGAAAGAAGCCTGCCCCTCAGTGGACTTGTTTGTGTGGACCCTATGCCACATACACATTTGGTAGTTGGTGGAAAGAAAGGGGGGAAAGGAGTAGTTTTCAGTCAAGTTTCCATACTTTCAGAATCCAGGCTAAATGCAGGCATTAGAAAAAAACAATGTACAGACTCTTCTTTTCTTAAATAACCCCTTGATTCTTGAATCCAACCTCCCCTCTCCTTTACCTCAAACCCTGTCCTTTCTCACAGTAAGTTCTGGAAATTGGTCATGTTTCTAATTCTGCATCTCCTATGACTGTTTTATATTTTTTCATTGGTACATGTGAATTAAAATTCTTCACCTTTTTCACAGACGTAGTAGTATATTCTTGTAAATGCTCCTTTGTAAGAACTGCAGCATAAGGATAAGGCTACCCAAGAAATATATGTTTTATTTTCATTTCTTTTTCTACTTCATGATACCACTTTATGATACCACTACTCTACAGCCAAGTTCTCAACCTTGGCTACATATTAGAATAATTTGGGGACCTCTTAAAAATCCCAACGTATGGGGCGCCTGGGTGGCTCAGTGGGTTAAAGCCTCTGCCTTCAGCTCAGGTTATGATCTCAGGGTCCAGGGATCAAGCCCCGAATCGGGCTCTCTGCTCAGCGGGGAGCCTGCTTCCCTTCCTCTCTCTCTCTGCCTGCCTCTCCGCCTACTTGTGATCTCTGTCTGCCAAATAAATAAATAAAATCTTAAAAAAAAAAAAAAAACCCAACATATAAGCTATACCAAAGGATCTCTGGGGTGAAACTCGGGCACCAGTATTTCTAAAGCTCCCCAGGTCATTCTAATGTGCAGCCAGGATTAAGAAGTACTGATCAACAGCAACACTTAATTACTTCCCAATTCCCCAAACTGGCATTTATTTTTATGATTTTTGTAACCATAGTGTTTCTTGGTATCAAATGCCTTTCCTTATTTACTTCCTAAAATCAAAACAAACCAAACAGCCATCAAAACCCAGGTCAAGGGGCGCCTGGGTGGCTCAGTGGGTTAAGCCTCTGCCTTCGGCTCGGGTCATGATCCCAGGGTCCTGGGATCGAGCCCCGCATCGGGCTCTCTGCTCAGCAGGGAGCCTGCTTCCTCCTCTCTCTCTCTCTGCCTGCTTCTCTGCCTACTTGTGATCTCTGTCTGTCCAATGAATAAATAAAATATTAAAAAAAAAAAACAGGTCAAATGTCCCTTCCCCTACAAAGTCCTCCTTTCTTCCCCATCACCAGTCCGACCTTAATTGTTCCTTCCCCTCACTGCCTCTACACAATTTGTATCCATCCTAACACACTGGCCACTAGGCTTTGGACTCTGCATACTTGTGGACATAGCTTTTTCTCAAATAAATTTCAAGCTATTTAAGATAAGGATTTGGGTTTATTCACTTGCACAAGAAATATTTGGAAATCAAATTAAAATTGCTAAAAGTAAATAATATAAATAAATCTAGGAACATCTGAGTGGCTCAGTTGGTTCAGTATCTGCCTTCAGCTCAGGTCATGATCCCAGGGTCCTGGGATTGAGTCCCACATCAGGTTCCTTACTCAGCAGGGAGCCTGCTTCTCCCTTTGCCTGCCACTCCCCCTGTTTGTGCACTCTCTCTCTCTCTCTGACAAATAAATGAAAAATCTTTAAGAAAAATAAAAATAAAATAAATCTATGCTTTTCCCAAATAGAGTGTAGGTGATGACTTGTGCCTTCTATTAAAAAAATGAGTTCTTTGGAAAAGCCATTTCTTCTAAAGCATGAGATATGATTTACTATTCTTGGCAACAGCTGCTGCTTCTCAATGATAACTTCGAAGTCAGTGATAACATAATTCAGCAGACATGGTGATTCTCAATCTACACGTGACACCATATGTATGAGCTTCAATATAAAATTACTTCCTGCTCCTACAAATAACATGCCAGGTTTTGTTTTGTAAATCTTGACTTCAATTAAATGAGCATGGGTCAAAGCATCCAAGGCCTCCCAGGGTAATGGCTACAGAGTGAGGAAGAGGCAAGGGTGGGGAGGCAGGGTAGGTGTGGGGAAGCAGATAGGGAGGGGGAGACGGAGGGTCTTGTGAGTGTAACAGATGCACAAAACCTACTCCTGGAAGAGATCATTTAGGCATGACCAAGACATCTTCCCTGCAATCCAAGCATCCTTATCTTTTCTCTCTGCTCCAATTTAAAAACCTGGATTTGGTCCTACCTTAGTGTTCCCACTGCCGCCACGATCCAATGGAGACTGACTTGAAAGCAAATACAATGTTTTACTCATTTTGTTTCTGACATAGCACTTGCCTATCACAGTTCCTATCACACAACAGGAGTCAAAAATATTTCTTGAGTCAGCAGTTGAACAAAAGGAAGAGCTCTGAGTTGATAAAAGTGGGTATTTGTATGAAAAGGTCTGTCTCAAAAATATTCCCATCTGTTGTCTGCAGAAAGCCAGCACCAATTCCTGCCACACTCACAGGTACAGCAACTAAAACAGGTACCCAATTAGATAGGAACACCCAAGGGAAAAATAATTAAATACATAAATGATAGATTGAGCAAATATTTGATTAAGTGATATGAGTTATAAATTTCACTTGCCTGCTCAAAAATCTTAAGACTTTACAGTAAACTTAAAGGTCCAGAACAATAGTGAGGCAAGTGAGGAATCTACTTCGGATGGGGAAATTTAAGGGAATACAAAAAACCTTGATAATCGAAATAGATAATACTCAATACAATACTTTCAAAAATCAGAAACAATGAAAAAAATCCAATCTGAACAATTATAAGGATACAATCCATATGAGATAGATTAGTAAAATATATTAGCATTATTACATCATCAGCAATACTGTATTGAAATAGTATATGAATATTACTATATAATGCTATTAATAAAGCCCCCAACATGTTAATAACAGTACACAGGTTTTGGTATACATAGCTTTGAAACTGTAACCAGCTCTACATGGGCATGGTCTACTTTATAAAAGGAAATAGTCTAACACCAAAGCTTTTTGTGGGTGATTTTCCATAAGAAGCAGCAAATAATTTTTCATGTTTGGGTTTTAATTAGTGATCAAAGTATCTAATATGATAGATAAGAAATTGATACTGTTCCATGCTGCAATGCTCTAACAAGTATTTATATGTTGAAAGACTTGGGCTTTCACTTTCACCATTCACTCTATCATTTCTTGAGTGTCTAGCACAGTGCTCAGCACAGGGGCTAATGCACTGCCCAGCCAGGGGCAACACCCTTGTCAGCAAACACCAGTAATAGAATGCTGAGAATGATTCAAGAGAAAGCAGTGAGGTTACCATGGAGACAGGTACGACTTCTCCCTAGGGAAAGGATACAGGGACAAACTGAAAAAAAATTCAGGTCAGGGTGGTACATCTAATTAGTTAACATTACTTATCCAAACTGCAATTTCCCCCCATCAGGTAGTCGGCAATACGTATTAAACCCCTTAAAACGTGGAATAATTTTGATGATTTCCTTTTCAAGGAAATTATTTCAAAGATATCTTTATTTAATAAAGATTTGTATTTATTTGCCAGAGAGAGAGATCACAAGTAGGCAGAGTGGCAGGCAGAGAGAGCGGGGAGCTCCCTGCTGAGCAGAGAGCTGGATGCGGGGCTCGATCCCAGGACCCTAAGATCATGACCCAAGCCGAAGGCAGAGGCTTAACCCGCTGAGCCACCCAGGTGCCCTAATTTTCAAAGAAATCTTAATGAATATGTGTTAAAATTCCTCTCCATGAAAGTTCATCATAGCACCTTCTATAATATAATAAAAATAAATTAATAAACCTAACTGCCACTAAGGTAGCATTATTGAGTTACATATATTATCTATGGAATACTTGCAGTACTTAAAAATATGTTGTTAGAACTCAGTAATGACACGGAATGGGACATACACCTGCTACTTTCCAAAGTGTGATCTGCAGACTAGCAGCATTCTCCAGGAGCTTGTGAGACATACGGATTCTCAGGCCCCAGCCCAGACCTACTGAATCAAAATCTTCATTTTAACAAGTCCTCAAGTGATTTCTATGTGCATTCAAGCTTAGAAGCACTAGTATGTGCCATATTTTTTTGAGCACAAGAAAAATATATACATTATGTTTCCACTCTGGACTCTAAAGTTTGACTCGATGAATAGAAAAAAAGGGTGAATAATATATAGCAAAATGTGCACAGTGATCATCTCTGGGGAGTGGGTTTTTTATTTTCCCTCTCTTTTAAATCTTTTCTAAATAACCAACTACAAAAGTGTATTTCATTTGTTATAAGAAAAAAAAGTAATTTTTGTAAGTGTATTCTCTCTATTGCTTTTCTTTTGAAATGATTGTTCATGGTGAGTGATTTTCTTTCCTATGGGATAAAAATTCAGGTCAGTTACACATTGAGGTCTGCAAAATTGAAAGTATAATTTCACATCAATAAGTTCTGGGACCATACATCTAGTATTGTGATTTTAAACATTTCTTTGCATTGTTTCCACAAGAACATTTGTCTCTTTATGTTTGTGTTTCTCGCTTTCCTGCCTATTAAAGTCATGACTACATTTGTAAAGCATCTATGTCATCAATGTAGGACAATCTATGTCATCTATGTAATCCCCCAGAGAGTTCTTGAACCTCACCCTCTCCCTTGATGTCATCCTAAAACGACTAAGATATGAAAAGTTTCTACTTTTCCCCTTCATTTTATGTCTTGAAAAGCCTCCTTTCAAAAGACAAGTGTAATTAGCATACCCAGTTGTTACTAGCATGAAAACCCTCTTTGGGCTAGTTTTAATCCCATTCTTAGAGGATTCTGGGATTAGAGGACACCAGAAGTATCATATTTGAAGCCAAGGCATGAAGGAGTTTTGAAAGGTCCACACCTGAAGAGCTGCTCAGGCGGGTCCAGTAGGCATACGAAAGACTGAAGACAAAGAGAACAGAGCTATCAGAAGAAAATGAAAAGGGCCTACTTCCAAAGCTTGCCTTTAACAGTCCGCGCTCATTTTCAAGACATTTCAGGAATACAAGCAAAATCCCATTTCGGTCGGAACCTTTACAATGTAACATTTTGTTAACGAATCAGCACACATGTCCTCTGAGAAGGGATGTAGTAATTGTGCTTTGCTCATCTCATTCCATGGATCTTATAGAACAAGCAACAAGACCCATCAGTGTAACAGCCTGATTAATGTAAGCCTTGCCCTTCTGGGCATCTGTGCTCTTTTCCATGGCAGGGAATTTAAGCAATAGCAGTGGGAAGATAAACGAGACCAAGAGGATGCCCTTCAGAGAAGTCACAGGTGGAGGAGATGTGGAAGATTATTGAAAAAAAATCTTAGAAGAAATGGAGAGCAAGTAACATTTATGGAAGAGCTAAAGGGCAGGCTTTTGCATATATCATCTCATTTAATCTTCATAACAGATTGTACTGTACATAAGCTGGCTCAGATTCAGAAGGTTCAAAAATGTCTCCCAGACCCATCTAATGAATCGTGCAATGAGAAATCAATTTAGCCTTAGCTAATTCCAAAGCCCATTGTTCTTTTCATAATGACACACAGCCTCAAAAACTTTAAACATTAAAAAATTTCCCAAAGCAAGGCTTCTCCCATCTGTGATTCATAGACTCTCTTCCATCAGAACACCCCATCATGTTAAAAATGCAGATTCCTGATTCCATTCTCTTAGAGTCAGTAGGTTTAAGTGGGGCATAAGAATCTGTATTTTAAACATTTCCCCGCCAGTTCTACACACAGACCACATGCGTGCATGTCTAGGAAGGACATAATCTGCCATTGAAAGGAAAACCTTTGTCATAGCAGGAACAAAGCCCCTCTTTGCCCATTGACACAATATGTCTGTTAACTCTACTCCCTCCTCTTAGTCTCAGTCCAAACTTCACTGCCTGGCTCAAGGCTCTCTGAGACAGAGGATGAGTTGCTGAACTGAGAAGAAGGGAGGTCGAGTCTTAAACCTCGCCATGAACAAGTGACGCTAGGTAAAGAAGTAGTAACTTCTCTGAATCTTAGTTTACTCTTTTTATTTTTTTAATAGAGAAAATATTCCCTGCCTCAGCCTCCTCACATGAGGAGCATGCGGAACTAGAAAGAGGACTCACCTAAAATGGACTCACAGACTATTACTGATTTTCCATACAGATGTTAGGAATTGGGTGAATAGTAGGGACTGTGGAAAATGAAAAGAGCCCTCTACTTTAAGTCAGACTTGGACATGAGTCAGAACTGTGGCTCTGCCTCTCACGAGCTCTTACTCTGAATATGTAACCTCCTGGTGTCTCTTTCCTTTTGTGTAGAAAGAGAATAACAAACATGGATGCCCAGTAGCAGGAATGGAGGTAAACTAAATATCCATCAGCATGAGACGAACTAAATCAAAGATGCTTTCTATGTCCATGCTCTTAGAGGAGAGACTTCTCCCTGCTTCTGGTTTCTGTGGAGAGGGATTTTGTAAGCATCTCCACGGCCTCCCTCTTGATTTTGAGTCACTCTACCCCTGAAAAGGTGGCATAACTTATCTGTGTGGCAGATCTTGGCTTAGCTTTATCCTTTTCATTCTGGGAACTGAGCTAAGCTACATAGATGTGTTCTATGTACATAGGCTCTGTATTAACAAGCCTGCTTGACTAGTCACATAAACATCAGCCTCCATCTGCAATGGAGGCCTCCATTTGTTTCCTTCTCAAATTGTTCAGAACCCTGGGGACAGGGGAAGATGGATGCTACTTATTGGATCCTCTCAAAACTCCAACATATATGTTGAAAGCTATGTTGTATTAAAAAAAAAGAAAAGAAAGAAAGAAAGAAAGAGGTAAAGTCCTATGTACCTACTGCCATGGAAATTATCTTGGAATATTGTAAGTGAAAACTCTCAGGTCCAGAACAGATTATTTAGTGTGTTCCCATTTAAAAATAAATCCTATAAAAATACAGGCTGCATTCACAGAGAAGTGTACACATATTTAATTATAAAATTAACAAAAAATATAGAAGAAACTATTTTACTCTGGTTTCTCTTGGGGATGGAAACTGATAATGTGAGGTGAGATATACATGCTCCGAACATGACTTTAACTTTTAGTTATACTTGCATTATTTTTTAAATTAAATCATATACAAGAAATTCACATCCATCACATTGTTATGTGGAGGAATAAACAGTACTGCCTAGGTAAATAAACCCTGCATCAAGAGTCAATAAGTTCAGCTTCTTTATTTTTCTACCAGGAAGTCAGGCCCCCTTGCAAACACTACCCCTCTTGAGTTGTTACAGGTCACTTTCTTAGACTACCGCACTCTGAGTTCTCAGCCTTAGTTGTGCCCCTGGTCATCAGAGGGTCTCCACCACTAGAAAGCAAGCTATAGGACAGAAAGGGGCCCAGAACCATACCACTTCCAGCTCCCAGCCCAGCCTCTGACCAGAGAGGGGAGCCGACACGTGTTTGTAACACTAAATAGCACACAAGGCTCTCAGTGCCTAAGCCAACCATCTACTCTAATTGTCGTGCAGCTGGAGTTGGGATAAAGACAGGCTTCTCATGCCTCCACTGAGCAGGAAGCACTGCTTCAAAGAGCGGCCAAGGCATCCCCCCAGAACATGAACTTAGCGTGTGACATTATGCGCAAAATCACCACATGTGTGCTGTCCTGAACTACCATCATCTCCTCACACGAAAATTTTAAATGAAAACATACGGTTAGCACAAAACAAATCTGACTTTTTTCCCTCTCTGTGTTTGGTGATTATTTATCAGCGTTCAAGAAAGTGTAAAATAAAAATGACCAAAGAAATGGAAAATGAGTGGCAAGCTCATTCGAAGTCCTTTGGTTTGTCTGTTTACCTTGGATGTGGTTTATGAAGTTACACGTTGGTGCTGAGAAGCTTGGCTAAAGTCCATCTTAGGTAACTGTGGATTCTGGCTGAAGGATCATAGGCCAAGAAGTCATGGAGAATGGGTCCAAGTTGTGGTTCTAGTCCCCAGGGTCTGTGGCACATGCTCTCCAACCCTTCATTTTCACTGCTCTGAAATGAGAGAAATACGTGCCTTGAGGGTATAGCACCTGTAAAGTATCGAAGAGATGCCTTATATATGGAAGTAATTATTAACACAGAAATTAACTTAACCAAAATAACGGAATTGACTATGACTAATCATCTGTTCAGTTATTCATTTTGTTTCCCTCCCTGCCCCACTGTTCTGTGATCTCTAAGAGGGCGGAAATTCCTTCTGCTCATTTTTATGACCCAAGCACTGAGCACATTGTCTTATTTATAGCTCACTTCCCAATAAAGGAGAGATAGAATTGGAAATAACTTCAAACCATGCTAACCAATGTCATTTCCAATCATACTCAACATGAACCCATGGATCAGAGCATTAGGTCTCCTCTCTCTTTTCATATAACACACTCAGTGTTAAGAAAGGAAAAACATCGGGTCAATTACACCTTAACTCCTGTATGATTTCTAAGAATTAGCTAGAAGCACTCTCCTTGAGTTAAGAAACCAAATAATTACCAAATTATTATAACTTAGCAACACACAATTTAAATCTCCCTGCTTTAAACCTGGGTCTACTTTTTGAGAGGTCAGTTTACGTTTTAAATAACTTACTCTGGAACACAAAAACAGAAAGTTGCAAAAATAATTATGGTAATAAAGTTTGTTAAACAGTGTTTTGCAGTAGAAAGCTGGTCATTTCAATGCCCCAAATATATACTAAACTGCAGTGTGCCAGACAATATGAGACACAGAAAAACCCCAACATGAGTAAGACATGCTCCTATTCCAATAATATCATGCTTGCCACCTGATAAAATGACTCTCCAGTTTCTTTCTCTATTTTTTGTTTCTCTAAATCTATAAAGGCTGTTTAAAAAACTATCAACCCCTGCTGCTTCGCTAACCCACATATGTAATAGAATTCTACATGGCATAAAATGATTCTTTACAATTACTTATCAATCAATGAGTATTCTTCTTGAAACTACCATACTCTGAGCTTGGCTTTGTTTAAACATAGATGAACAGTTTACATGTGCCTGAAATTCCTACAACATGGGTAGGTATTAATCTCTGTAATTTTTAAATTACATACCTAAAAGCAAGACAATATTTATCTTAAAACATACTAAATACAATGTGATATCTATTTATTTAAGTTTCAATGGACTTTTTGTTGAGATATAATTTACATAGGGTATACAATTTGATAAATTTGACAAATGTTATACCAGCAGAAATACAGCATTCCTAACAAGTCGGAAATCTATCACTCCAGGAAGTTCCCTCCTGCCAAATCTCAACCAATCCCTACCCTCACACTCTTCAGAGGCAACCACTGTTCTAATTTTTGTTACTCTCTATTAAATATACCTGTTCTGGAGCATCATATAATCATATAGCACATACTCTTTTGTGTTAGGCTTTCTTTGTGCAACATTATGGCCACTCCCCCTGCCATCCCCCTGCTGTGCTCTTCTCTCTCTTTCATACATAAATGAAATCTTAAAAAAAAAAAAAGAATTCTATTTACGCCCTATACTTGTCAAAATTTGATTTGTCAATCTTCTCATTTTAGTCTTTCCTGAAACACATTGGTGTTGAACACTTGTTCACATGCTTACAGATATATATATAGTTCCTTTTTGAAGTGTTGGTTCATGCCTTTTGCCCACTTTGGTTTTTTTGTTTGGTTGGTTTTTTGTTTGTTTTTTTGTCTGCTAATTCTGTTGTTGAAATTCTTCATGTCTTTTGTTAGCTATAGGATTGTAAATATTTTCTCCTAGGCTATAGCTTATCTATTCATTTTCAAAAACATGTTTTTTGATGAGAAGAGTTTTTAATTTTGATGAAATACAATTTACCAGATTTCATCTACAGATAATGCTTTCTATGAAACATCAAAAGATGTGTCCTTCTCCAAAGTCATGTATATGTTTTCTCCTATAATTTCTTCTAGAGGCTTTATTTGTTTTAAATTTTGTATTTCTATTGGGTGTGATGGGTAATTTTATGCATCAACATGACTGGGCTACAGGGTGTCCAGATAGCTGGTAAAGTACTTCTGGGTATATCTATGAGGCAGTTTCTGGAATAGATCAGCATTTGACTTGATAGATTGAGTGAAGATCACATTCAGGGCACCTGGATGGTTCAGTTGGTTAAAAAACTGCCTTCGCCTCAGGTTATGATCCTGGAGTCCCGGGATCTAGTCCCACATGGGGCTCCCTCCTCATCAGGGAGTCTACTTCTCCCTTTGACCTCTCCCCTCTCATGTTCTCTCTCAAATAAATAAATGAAATCTTAAAAAGAAGAAGAAGAAGATCACATTCATTCATAATGAGGGTAGGCATCATCTAATTCGTTTACAGATTTCATAGAACCAAAAGGTAAAAGTGAATTTATTCTCTCTTCTTGAGCTGGGACATCTATCTTTTCCTGCTCTTTTATATCAGTGTCCCAAATTCTCAGATCTTAGGACTTGACCAAAATTTACACTATCTGTCTTCCGGGTTTACAGATTCCATGTCTTGGGGATGTTAATAAATATAGATTCATTCTCTTTGATGTATATACATCAGTTCAGATTTTCTCATTTTTCTCTTATCAGTATTGGTAATTTACATCTTTTGAGGAATTTGTCCTTGTCATCTAAATTGTAGTATTATAAAAAATTGTAATGTTATTCTCTTAATGTCAATAGGGTAGGAGACATATCTCCTATTTAATTATTGACATTTGTAATTTGTGTTTTCTTTTTTTTTCTTGAACAGTCTAGCTAGTGGTATATCAATTTTATTGATCTTTCCCAGGAATCACTGCTTTGTTTCATTGATTTTCCCTATTGTTTGTTTCTTACTACCTCATTGATTTCTACTCTTATCTTTATTATTTCCTTCCTTCTACTTATTTTATATTTAATTTGCTCTTCTTTTTCTAGCTTCTTAAGGTAGAAGCTTAGAGCATTGATTATAAATCATTGTTATGTTCTAATCTAAGCATTTAAAGTTATAAATTTTCTGCTAAGCACTATCTTTATTGCATCCCACAAATTTTAATATGCTGTGCTTATATTATGATTTAATTTAAAATATTTTAAAGGGGCACTTGGGTGGCTCAGTGGGTAAGCCTCTGCCTTCTACTCAGGTCATGATCTCAGGGTCCTGGGATCGAGCCTCGCATCAGGCTCTCTGCTCAGCAGGGAGCCTGCCCTCCTCTCTCTCTCTCTGTCTGCCTCTCTGCCTATTTGTGATCTCTCTCTCTGTCAAATAAATAAATAAATAAATAAATAAATAAATAAAATCTTTTAAAAAAATAATAAAATAAAATATTTTAAATACTAATTTGACTCCTCTGACGGCACATTTAGATGTTTCTTCATTTATAAATGTTTAGAAACATTTTTGCTATTGATTTCTAATTCAATTCCACTGTAATGAGATAAGATACTTTTAAATTTATGTCTTGCTTTATGACTCAGCACATGTTTTATCTTGGTGAATGTTCTATGTTTTCTGGAAAATAGTATACATTTTTTATAAGTATATATCTTTCTTATAAGTATCAGCTCTGTTAAGTCCATCAATAATATTGTTTAAGTCTTCTATATCCTTTCTGATTATTTTGATATAGTTGTTCTAACAGTTACTAAAAAGATATTAAAATTTTGAAGTCCGTATGTGGATTTATCTACTTATCCATTTTATTCTGTCCATTTTGCCTCATACATGTAACTAGTTGTTACTAGTTACATAAACATTTAGGATTGTTATGTCTTATACCTTCTTGGTGATTGTCCCTCTTTATTTCTCTCTCTATTTCTGGTCATATTTTTTGTCCTGAAATCTATTTTGTTTAATATCAGTATAGTTACTCCAGCTTTCTTGTGATTAGTTTTTTCATGCTCTGTTGCTTTACTCTCAATCTATCGAAGTCTTCATAGTGCATAAAGTTATTCTTGTTCTTCATGAGCTTTTAACCAGTCTGACAAGCTTTTTCATTAGTTATAGAGTTTACCCCAATTACATTTAATATAAATATGAATACGGCTTTATGTCTTCTTTTTCTTACTATTTGTTTTTTGTTTGTCCCACTTGTATTTAGTTTTCTTTCCTGCCTTCTGTTAGATATATTAAACATTTTGTAGCCCCATTTATCCCTTCTAATTTATTTAAGATTTTAATAGATTTTTATTTTTTATTTTCCCCCAATTTTTAATTTAAATTCTTTTTTTTTTTTGGTGTTTTTATTATTTTTTTTTAAATTTTTTATTTTTTATAAACATATATTTTTATCCCAGGGGTACAGGTCTGTGAATCACCAGGTTTACACACTTCACAGCACTCACCAAATCACATACCCTCCCCAATGTCCATAATCCCACCCCCTTCTCCCAAACCCCCTCCCCCTGGCAACCCTCAGTTGGTTTTGTGAGATTAAGAGTCACTTATGGTTTGTCTCCCTCCCAATCCCATCTTGTTTCATTTATTCTTCTTCTACCCACTTAAGCCTCCATGTTGCATCACCACTTCCTCATATCAGGGCGATCATATGATAGTTGTCTTTCTCTGCTTGACTTATTTTGCTAAGCATGATACGCTCTAGTTCCATCCATGTTGTTGCAAATGGCAAGATTTCATTTCTTTTGATGGCTGCATAGTATTCCATTGTGTATATATACCACATCTTCTTGATCCATTCATCTGTTGATGGACATCTAGGTTCTTTCCATAGTTTGGCTATTGTGGACATTGCTGCTATAAACATTCGGGTGCATGTGCCCCTTTGGATCACTACATTTGTATCTTTAGGGTAAATACCCAATAGTGCAATTGCTGGGTCATAGGGCAGTTCTATTTTCAACATTTTGAGGAACCTCCATGCTGTTTTCCAGAGTGGCTGCACCAGCTTGCATTCCCACCAACAGTGTAGGAGGGTTCCCCTTTCTCCGCATCCTCGCCAGCATCTGTCATTTCCTGACTTGTTGATTTTAGCCATTCTGACTGGTGTGAGGTGATATCTCATTGTGGTTTTGATTTGTATTTCCCTGATGCCGAGTGATATGGAGCACTTTTTCATGTGTCTGTTCGCCATCTGGATGTCTTCTTTGCAGAAATGTCTGTTCATGTCTTCTGCCCATTTCTTGATTGGATTATTTGTTCTTTGGGTGTTGAGTTTGCTAAGTTCTTTATAGATTCTGGACACTAGTCCTTTATCTGATATGTCGTTTGCAAATATCTTCTCCCATTCTGTCAGTTGTCTTTTGATTTTGTTAACTGTTTCCTTTGCTGTGCAAAAGCTTTTGATCTTGATGAAATCCCAGTAGTTCATTTTTTCCCTTGCTTCCCTTGCCTTTTGCGTTGTTCCTAGGAAGATGTTGCTGCGGCAGAGGTCGAAGAGGTTGCTGCCCGTGTTCTCCTCAAGGATTTTGATGGATTCCTTTCGTACATTGAGGTCCTTCATCCATTTTGAGTCTATTTTTGTGTGTGGTGTAAGGAAATGGTCCAATTTCATTTTTCTGCATGTGGCTGTCCAATTTTCCCAGCACCATTTATTGAAAAGGCTGTCTTTTTTCCATTGGACATTCTTTCCTGCTTTGTCGAAGATTAGTTGACCATAGATTTGAGGGTCTATTTCTGGGCTCTCTATTCTGTTCCATTGATCTATGTGTCTGTTTTTGTGCCAGTACCATGCTGTCTTGATGATGACAGCTTTGTAATAGAGCTTGAAGTCCGGAATTGTGATGCCACCAACGTTGGCTTTCTTTTTCAATATCCCTTTGGCTATTCGAGGTCTTTTCTGGTTCCATATAAATTTTAGAATTATTTGTTCCATTTCTTTGAAAAAGATGGATGGTACTTTGATAGGAATTGCATTAAATGTGTAGATTGCTTTAGGTAGCATAGACATTTTCACAATATTTATTCTTCCAATCCAGGAGCATGGAACATTTTTCCATTTCTTTGTGTTCTTTAAATTCTATTTAGTTAACATACAGTGCAATGTTGGTTTCAGGAGTACAAACCAGTGATTCATCACTTACATACAACACTCAGTGCTCATTATATCAAGTGCCCTCCTTAATACCTATCACCCATCTAGCCCATCTGCCACCCACCCACCTCCCTCCATCACCCCTTGGTTTGTTTTCTATCTTCAAGATTCTCCCATTGTTTGTTTCCCTCTCTCTTCATTCTTGTTTCCCCCACAACATGTTCATCTGTTTTGTTTCTTAAATTCCACATATGAGTGATATCATACAGTATTTGTCTTTTTCTGACAGGTTTATTTTACTGATCATAATATACTCTAGCTCCATCCACATAATTCCAAATGGAAAGAGCCCATTCTTTTTGATTACTGAGTAATATTCCATTGTGTGTGTGTATTATATATATTATACATATAATATATATATAATCTCTTCTTTATCTATTCAACAGTTGATGGACATTTGGGCTCTCTGCATCGTTTGGCTATAGCTGATAATGCTGCTATAAGCATCAGCATCCATGTACCCCTTCAAATCTTTATTCTGTATCCTTTGGCTAAATGCCTAGTAGTGCAATTGCTGGGTCATAGGGTAGTTCCATTTTCAATTTTCTGAGGCACCTCCATACTGTTCTCAAGAGTAGCTGTACTAGTTTGTATTCCCACCAATAGTCCAAGAGTGTTCCCCTTTCTCTGCATCCTCAGCAACACCTGTTGTTTCTCACATTGTTAATTATAGCCTCCTGACAAGTGTGAGTTGGTATCTCATTTGGGGTTTGATTTGTATTTCCCTGATGGTGAGTTATGCTGTGCATCGTTTCATTTGTCTGTTAGCCATCTGAATGTCTCCTTTGGAAAAATGTTTATTCACTTCTGCCCCTTTCTTAACTAAATTGTTTTCTGGATGTTGAGTTTATAAGTTCTTTGTAGATTTTGGATACTAACCTTTTTTCAGATATGCCATTTGCAAATATCTTCTCTGTTTTGTAGGCTGCCTTTTAGTATGCCGATTATTTCCTTCACTGTGCAGAAGTTTTTATCTTGATGAAGTCCCAATAGATCATTCTTGCTTTTGTTTCCCTTGCCTCTGGCAATGTGTCTAGTAAGAAGTTTCTATGGCTAAGGTCAAAGATGTTGCTGTGTGTGTTCTTCTCTAGGATTTTGATGGTTTTCCCATCTTACATTTAGGTCTTTTACCCATTTTGAGTCTATTTTTCTGTATAGTGTAAAAAACTAGTTCAGTTTCATTATTCTGCTTGTTGCTGTCCCAGTTTTCCCAACACCATTTGTTGAAGAGACTATCTTTTTTCCATGGGTTATTCTTTCCTGTTTTGTCAAATATTAGTTGACTATATGGTTGTGGATCCATTTCTGGGTTCTCTATTCTGTTCCATTGATCCACGTATCTGTTTTCGTGCAAGTACCATACTGTCTTGGTGACTACAGCTTCGTATTATTGCTTGAAATTTGGAATCATGATGCCTACAGTGTTGTTCTTTTTCATGATTGCTCTGACTCTTTGGGGTCTTTTGTGGTTCCATACAAATCTTAGGATTGTTTGTTCTAACTCTGTGAAAAATGCTGGTGGTAATTTAATAGGGATTTCTAGGATTTTAATACTTTCTTTATGGATTACTCATATGCACATATGGATTATGTGCATCCTCAACTTAATCCATCTTGAACATAATACCTTTTCATATATGAGAACCTTACAATAGTATGACTCCATTTACTTTCTTCCATTCTTTGCAGTAGCTGTTGCCGTGCATTTCATTCCTACATATGTTATAAAGCCCATGTTACATTATATTTGGATTTTCTTGTTTGTTTTAAATAGCAACTGTCATTTAAAGTAATTTAAAATGAAAACTAATTTATTTTTATAAATATTTATAAAATATATTTATTTTATAATTTATAATATATATTTATAAAATATATATATATAAAATATATTTATATTTATAAAATATATTTATCACTTCAGGTGCTCTTTATTCATTTGTATGATCTGAATTCTTTACCTTCCAGTCTGAAAAAGTTTCTTTTATATATATATATTTGCTGAACAGAACTGCTTTGGTAAATTCTCTTAGCATTTTTTTTATTTTGTCTTTATTTCACCTTTAATTTCAAAAACTATTTACTGCAACTAGAATTCTAGACAGATAGAGTTATTTTCTTTCAGCATATTAGAGATGATTTACCGTCTCCTTGCTTCCTTTTTGATAAGAAGCTCATGCTTATTTTTACCTTTAATCTCCAGAAGATAATCTCTTTTTCTCTTCTGCATGCATTTAAGATTTTTCTCTTTATGTTTGGTTTTCATGGATTTGACTATGAATTGCTTAGGTGTGACTGCTTTTCTCCTGATTACAGGTCATCTTTTCTTGATTCTTCACATGTCTAGCAATTTTGTTGAGATTCTAGATTTTTATCATCTTCCTTAAGGAGTTTTAAGTTTTGTGTTGCTAGCAAATTAATTTACTGGTAGATTATCTTGATCCTGTTAAGGCCTACATTTATATTTTATGAGGCTGGATCTGGAGTGGTTCTTACTACTCCTAAGGCAAGTCTTTCAGCAAGCAGTCTCAGGTGAACTCCCAAATTGCAACCTGGCTATGACTCCAAGGTCTCCTAACAGAGTGAAATCTTTAAAATCACACTGCTCCTCTCACATGCACCCAATAGTCATTCTCTCCCAGATTTCATAGAGTCATGACTTGTATGTACACAGCTTGGTATTCGGCCAAAGACTCAAGAGAACCCCCAATGCAGAGTTATGAATCTCTTTCTCTAGAATATTCCTTTTCTTCATAACAACACTGCCCCACAAATTTCAACTATCTCAGCAGCCTTAAATTATGGTCTCTATTTTCTACATCTCCTAAGACCACTTCTCTTTCTTTGGCCTCTATAACCTGGAGATGTAATTTTGAAAGTGTCTGCATGAAAAAAGGTCTAGGTAAATATGGAGTTCACCTCATGTGTAGCTTTTTGCCAGTGATCATAGTTCTGTGCTATATGTTGTCCAGGTATAAGGAAATACTTCATATAGAATTTTTAGTATAATAATCTAAGGAGGGTAAGTCTGATACATATTATTCCATCATGGTTAGAATTGGAAGCCTAAATCCAAACTATATAGTTATAACTAAAGTGAAAGAACTTAGAGCAATAAGAGATCTTTAATTAAAATAGTTACTAGTATTATGTTAAGTAACAACAAAATTCTGTGAAAGGCTGTTATTCCAAAAATGAGGAAACAGACTGAGAGAGGTTAACTGAAGTCAGCTGATAAATGGCAAAGCCAGGATTTGAACCAAGAGAAGTTTTACCTCAGAGACTACATTTTTCCTAGTAATCACAATGCTTAAAGAATTCAAAGCATGTTTCTAACAGAAATATAGGCTTGGACTGGGTTTTGCAGATTTGGTGGGCTTCTGAATGGTGAACAAGTTAGTCTGAGCAAAATCACATCCCAGGTAAAGGAACCGAATATGGTGGGAAGCAGATGAGAGCCAGACTAGAGAGCCAAGATTTTGTGTGGATATATTAGAGACAAAGTCAAATAGTTTGTGTGAGTTTATAGAGGATAATATAATTTGGTCAAAAAAGAAAAAAGAAAGAAAGGAGAGAGGAAGGAAGAGAAGGAAGGAGGAAAAGACAAAGAGAAAAGAACTAGTATTATCAAGATGTTTTAGTTTAGAGTTTATTATATTTTAGTCACAAATTTTTTTTAACATTCCACTGGTAACTACATACTTATACACACTTTTTCTGATACACACTAATATTACAGAATCTTTTCTTTCTATGTTTATAGCTTCCTGCACACTGAAGTCTCTGCCAGTCAAATTTATACAGCTGATTAAAGAAGTTGAAAAGAGAAGGCAAAAAGGTAAAAGGTGAATTTTATCTTTATTTTTTTCTATTCATGTCTGGTTGGTTTTCATAGTAATGTAAAGAGTGTCTCTAAGCCTCCTCAAATATCAAAAAGACTAGAGGCGCTGAAATTCCCTTTCTGAGATCACAAGAGATATCTTGCCTCTCCTCATTTAGCTAAAATATTATCTACAAAGTCTTTCTTTCAGCTCATGACCTCCTCATCCACAAGGATCACAAACTATTTACAACTATTATTGGAGCCATCTCTCTGCTGGAGGCAGGGTCACAAACCTGCCTTCCCAATCCTGACTTGTGAAGAGAATTCCCATTCTTCAGCTGTACAGAATTGCTTTCTTTGTATGGAAACTAACTGTAAAGAGGACTATATGTTTGGTATTGAAGATCTGAAATTTCTTAAAAGATTTACAGGATGGCTTTGATCTTTCTAAATGATATTTAGGATTTGACTGCTTTCACACCGTTCTCCTCAGTGCCTAATTTTGTTAATAATACCAATATCAGCTAAGATACACCGAGCGCTTTCTATGTACCAGGAACTATGATCTCCACAAGAATTATCTCACTGACTCCTCACAACAGCACTCGGAAGTGGGTTCTATTATAATCATCCCCATTTCACAAATAAAGAAACTGAAGTTTGGAATACTTGAGTAAACTTGTTCAAGAATACACAGCAGTAAATTGCTACATTAAGAGTTCAACTCAGAATTTCAAACACTTGAAGAAGATAAAACCCAATCCCTAAGCATACTTAAAGGCAGTAAAAGTATTCTCTGTAAGGATGTCACATAATGCAAAGATGTTTAGAGTCGGACATACATAAATTCAAATTATGCCTCTCTTATTTTCCAGGTAGGGGACTTTGAGAAAATTACTTATTCTATGCTATCCTATTTGTTTATCTCTACAATTTCATGAGATTAATACCTCTTTTTGAGTTCATGATGATTAAATAAGATAGTATCTGTAAAGTACCTGGTACATAAAAGGGGATAATAATAGTAGCTACCATTATTATTCTATTGTGCTTCCCATCGTGAGTCAAATTTAAGATTCAGATTTCCCTAAAATGCTATTCCACCACTTTCTAGTTCCATGCCTTAGGTATGTTAAATTTTCTAGGCTTCACCTGAAAAGGTAAGGATGATAATAATAATTACATAGCCGTGAAGTTGTAAGAAGCAGGTAAGCTAGGGACACCTGGATGACTCATTCAGTTGGGCATCAGTCTCTTGATTTTGGCTTGGGTCATGACCTCAGGGTTGTGAGACTGAGCCCTGCATTGGGCTCTGCAGTCAGCAGGGAGTCTGTTTGAGATTCTCTCTTTCTTCTCTCTCAAATAAGTAAATGAATCTTAAAAAAAAAAAGTAGGTAAGCTATATAGCATTCCCTGACACACCATAAATGTTTAGTGTGTTATCTATTATGATGATCATGATGATGGCTGGACAAAATGGTACAGTGGGTTTTTTTAAACTTCAATCATTTGAGGACCAGTATGCATGAGAACATGATTTAGAAGAAATCATAGTCTTGAAGAGGTTTGTTACTTAGGCTTGTGTCCGGGCCCTGCCCCCATTCTATATTGACTTCATTCTATATTGAGCAATAAAATCTCATGGAAGTGCTATTCCCTATCTAGGCCACTGTGGCTGCCCACTTACAGAAAATAATCTAATGGGAAAAGAGCCATCATTCTCCCTACACTTTGTCATTGAATAGCAAAGACCTTGGGCACAGTGCTGGCTCGATAATAGAATTGGATAGAACAGTAGAGGCACCCATAGTACCCACGAGAAAAGCAGCAGACAAGGATGGTGAAAGAGACTACAGCCCTTGGAGAATCATTAACAGCAGAGTAGCAGCAGGATATAGCAAGGGCAAGTTTGTAGGTGAGCACATCTAGGGACTTGCAGAAATAACTGAGGAAGACTTTACAGAGAACTCTATTATACAGGTGGAGGCAATGAGCCAGAGTAATTTGAATAATGACTAATAAGGTGACCTCATTTATATCCATAGACTGGTGAGGTCTAGAGAAATTCAGGTTACATTATAATAAAAACAAGTAATTATTATTATTATTATGGTATAATTGCATTTGAAGCACAGATTTTGCTCATAGCTGCTTGCTTGACACTTTGAATTGCACCAATTTTCTAGTGGCACAGACCCAATTTTCTAGTGGTTTGAGTTTTGACTTTCTCTTGACATTGCTTAGTGGGTCAACATGAGTAAGCTTTTAAGAAATTGTGTTATTTGTTTCTTAAGTACATTTCCCTTTTAAAAATGCTGACGTGTTTTTCCATATGCCTAATTAAAGTTTGCATAAACCTTCATGTTTGTGCTTTCCCTTGTATCCTACGAGAATAATTAATTTTTAAATGGACCTAATCAACATAGAAACAATTAGAAAGAGGAGCCCCTGCATTAGAAATTTTTCATTATTAATTAAAACCTAAAAAATATTCTTGAGAGTATTGATTCAAGAGGTTACCATCTCAAATATCTCTGTGACAGACTTATCCAGTCTCATCCGTACTGCAAATTCATCAGAGAGATTAAGGAGTAGGGTAAACTTTGTTTTTGCATATATTTGTTTGATTTTGTTTGGTTTTCTCAATGTTTAAGTAAGCCACAAAGCTACAATCACCCTGTTTTAAGTCTCCTAACAATTAGGGACAAGAGTTTAGTTTTCATCAAAAGGCCAATTTATAAATCCAGTACTATTGAGGTAGAATTTTTTGGTTTAGTTAATTTCTCCATAAAATAAATCTCCTTCCTCCAACAAAAACTACCCCCAATGGTAAATAATCTGTGAACTTAGAGTGAAGTTGCTCAAGGAAATGAAGCATATGTTTTCAGTAGAAGACAACAAAATATGTCTTTTAAAATTTGACCTCAAAAATTTATGTTTATTTGGCAAACTATCTAAAGATTTAAGGTGCTTCTTATAGGAAAAGTAAGATCTATTTATTAGGAAACTGATCTTCATCCAATCCTACATTGCAGACATTGAAGAGAATGTTATCAGTTGCCTAGGTGGTTAAAAATGGCCTTCCCCAAACATTTCTTTTGATAACTAATCTTTCCAACACTTACATATGGAAAGTATGCTAATAACACTGGCTACTCAAAAGGTAACTGCTGATTATTTCTGATTTACATTCACCCTTAAGGAGCATAAATCCTTTGAAGAAAGATAAACTTTTCAATACATCAACAAGTATTTTGAAGCAGAGTCAATACTCAAGAATAACTATCAAACACTTAGAGCCACTCTGCCGTTATGTAGATTCTGTCACTTGTCTAATCACAATTATACGGGGAGGATTATTATCCCTCTTTTACAGAGATAAAAAATGCTGGGACGCGGCACCCAGGTGGTTCAGTGGGTTAAGCCTCTGCCTTCCGGTCAGGTCATGATCTCAGGGTCCTGGGATAGAGTACCGCATTGGGCTTTCTGCTCAGCAGGCCCCCTGAGAGGCCTCTCTCTCTCTCTCTCTGCCTGCCTCTCTGGGTACTTGTGATCTCTCTCTGTCAAATAAATAAAATCTTAAAAAAAAAAAAAAAAAAATGAGGCTTAGAGAACTTAACTTACCTAAGACCACACAATCAAGTTTAAGAGGCACAAGTCTAACTCATGGAACTTGTACCTGCAAGCTTGCTCTTACCCGTCATATTATATACAATGCATTATGATCAAAGCTGAGACAGACAAAGGATCTTAAGCCAAACAACCCGCCTCAAATTTATAATCTCACATCTAGTAGAAGGAGATAATACCACAAGACAGAATCACCTCAGGAGTTTGTCCCAAGGCTCTATCACCCATTCCAAGGCCAGATACCCAGATATTTGGAGAAGGGAAGCTTAGAGGCATTCAATTGTCTTACCCTCAAAATGGGCCATGTCGAGAAGTAAAATTTGCCAGGACCAGCATCATAAAATTTTACATACACAGAAACCACCTCGTACTAAATTTGAGATTCAGGAGAATACAATGAAGGTTTGGGAAGACAGAAGTGGAAATACTTGCCATGAAGGAGGTCAACTAGCATCAGGGAATTAGCTTAATATGGGAAAAGGAGCAGAATATGTTTACTTTATAACTCAAATGCCTACATTCCTAGTGGTGTCAGTGTGGCTATATGACCTGGTTAGAGGAAAGCTAGCAATTAAACTATTTTTTGTTTGATGTTAGTGACACTTGGCTTTGACAAAACCACTTTCAGAAAGCAGAAACCACCTTGTTCCATGGGTCTTCCTATTTGCATGATGTTTTTTCAAGGTAAGTAAGAGATTAATTCTCTAGCTTCTGAAGAAAATTTTTCGCAGTTTATTTTCACTACCCTTGTGTAGCAGTGACCTGAATTAAAATTACCTGGTCTATTACTGATTTTTTCCCTCTAAAATTACAGTTGTGCTATAATGTGCAAATTTTCATTGCTTTTCAACATGAAATTAAAATTGCATAGTTATAAAAAGAAGAACTTCGATTTACAATTTTTGAAAAGAAGTCTTGGACTTCAAAGTATAATTACCTAGAGCTCATTAAAATGCAAGATTATTAACCCAAGAGCTGAAGTTCCTAGTAATAGTGGATCTTTTATAAGAGTAATTATAAGAGTCATAAATATTAAGTATGAAAGTAACACTCTGCATTTAAAGGGAAAGTATGTGCTCCCCTCTTTGCCAAACTTAATGTGAATAAGGAGACAATGAAGAAGGTGCCAGGTGGCTGAAGAGCCAAGAGCAAGTACTAAATGTGGACTCCTTATTAACGAAAGGCACTATAATAAAAAGTTCCAAAAAGTTCAATTTATGAAAAGTTAATAGGTAAAATATATTAATTAGTAGAAAAAATATCTAAGAATCACGTTAAATAGGCTTTTTCCTAAACTGTTTTTAGGGGGGGGGAAGCAAGCCGAAATAGTATATTGAATATGATAAGAATTTTGTAAAAATGTGAAGAGAAAATGACTGGAATGAAATATGCTTAAACATTAACAGCAGTAATTTCTGAATGGTAGAGTTACAGTTTTCATTTTGAAGATTTCTAGTTCTGTTTCTTAATGGTTTACTCTTACTTTATATTAAAATACTATCCTTTATATCTCTCTGGATATATATGTAAATTGATTGTATTTTGTGGCTGCCTGTCCTTTAAGTTATCTTTTACATCTACTCACCCAGATTGTCTAAAGGGAGAGGTTGGAGCTGCTGCAACTTGCCTAGGTGTGTCTTCTAATATGTGTTGGTGTGGGGGTGGCAGCAAAGGTAGGTGTGCCACTGGGATCCATACTTCTATGGTTGGTATATTAGAATGAAGGTTCCTTTCCTTTCCAGGTTCTCTCTAGTCTCTAGGAGAAATGCCCTGTCTCCACACCCAAAGTCCTACACTTCTTGCTTTCATCTGGAGGTAGGCTGTGGCATTGCTATCCTTGGATCATCCTACCTGTCCCCTCCCCAAACTCCACTATGTAGCATCTTTGGTCTGTTTCCTCTTTGTATAGCACTTCCCTCCATAGATTATGTCTCCCTTCTCCTGGGATTACTCCCATTTTGTGACACACTAAAATTCATTTGGAGTATGTGCTTTATATTCAATCCATATCAATCAAAAATCTTATTTTTTCCAAATATTTGGACTGAAGAGGCAGACCAAAAATTGTATTTAGTATGCCATCTTAAAGCATAAAAAGTAAAGAAATACCAATTTTTAAGTGTTACTTTAAAACTACCATTTCAGTAATTTAATTTTTTGTTAATTAAAGAAAACAGTAACAGTGGTATAATGAACATTGGGGATGCTCATATTTCTTCAAGATCTAGATTTCCACTCTCTTGGATAAATACCCAGAAGTGGAATTGCTGAATCATATGTTAGTTCTATTTTTAGTATTTTGAGGAACCATTATACTGTTTTCCATTTCAGCTGCACCATTTTATATTCCCACCAATAGTGTATAGGGTTCCTCATTTCTCTACATCCTCACCAACACTTGTCTCTTGTTCTCTTGAAACAGACATCCTAATAAGTGTGAGGTAATATCTCACTGTGATTTTGGTTTATAGATCCCTGATGATTAGTAACAAGAAATATCAAAGAAATATCATATATTTGTCATTCATTTGTTCACATACCTGCTGGTTATTTGTATGCCTATCTTCTTTAGAGAAATGTCTATACAAGTCTTTAGCCCTAAATGTATATGTGTATATATATATGCATATATATATATATGTGTGTGTGTGTGTGTGTGTGTGTGTGTATACACACACATATATATAAGAGTGATAGTTACCAGGGGCTGGAATAATGGGGAAATGGGAAATTGCTAGTGAATGGACATAAAATTTCAACTTGTAAGTTTAATGAAATCTAGGGATCTGTTGTACAACACTATACTTATTTTAACAATATTGTACTATGTATACATGTAAGAAATTGTTAAGAGGGTAGATCTCATATTAAATGGATATCCATACCACAAACAATAAAATTTCAAAGTCAAAAAATAAAGATGAAAATTAATTTATACCTAAGGCCTCAAGTTCGGAAGATATAACAAAGGTTGTACCACTACCTTGTCCTAGGTTTTGTTTTTTCATAGTTCTGGTGCTATGATTTTTTTTCATTCTGAGAATTTCCCTTTCTTTCATTTTGGTAAACAAGTGAAGTTTCCTCACTTAAATATTGACTTTTCGAGTAAGAATTTATTAAGAAATAGCAATACCTCTGTCAAGTAGTCAAGTAATAATTAAATTTAAAAATATAAAACTATTAAGAAATCTAATTGTGTATTAGGCTTGCTGATAACTTGAAGCAATGACACTTAAGAAAACTTGTTTATTCATCATGCCTATCTGGAGATATGTCATAAAGACTAGATCACCCAAAGATTGTCACTTTGTACTAAAACAAAACGTCAGCCAGTATTTTCAAATAGTTTCCTTGAAAATGTTATGAACAATATAGTATCACAGCAATTCCCTCAGAAGCCTCTTGAAAAATTGGAATTTAATCAAAACATTTGATTAAATGTTAATCTACATTGATCAACACATTTCCTATAGAACTTTACTATTTCTTAAATAAAGATTGAGAATCAAATGAAAATAATAGCCAGAAAAAGAGAAATATAAGACAATTATTCTCCTAGCTCATGAGTTTGAAAATTTCAGGTTGAATTTTATCCTGTTGAGCTTCAAGTTCTATTTGCAGCCAACAAAATGAAGTTTCCTCATTGTTTAAAAAAGACAAAGCCCCAAAATTCTTTTAAACATCAAGCATGTCTTAAGAAAGTACATTTGATGACTTAAGTGTAAAGAAATCAGAACCAAGTAGATTGGATTTCTTTTTAAATACATAGGGGTTAGAAAATGAAGGGAGAGAGGCTTGACACAGAATACTTTTGGCTTTGCCCAAGCCTGAAATATTTGGGGGGGGGGGTTGAAATTATTTTCTAAGCTCCAAAAATGGTTTGTTTCTTCATTAAGTAAGTTATGGTATAAACTTTTCCTGAAATGAACTCTAGTTGTTAACCAGAGGACAATTCAACGGATAAATTTTTAAATGGAAAAAAGGAGTATTAGAATTATAATATATTGCTATAGACTAATTGTTGGCTGGACCTAACTCAAAGGTCCTGTATTCTTGAACTTCTTAACTCAGGGCAGAATATTAGCAGAAAATTTACCTTGCTCTTTTATATCCTGTGTAGGTGGCAGGTTTGATAAACAGCAAATTTATGAGGAGAGGCTTGTCCAAAGCCAACAAACTTCACTGGTGATACAACAATGAAGACAGTGAATCTGATCCTGGTATTTATGTCCATGGAAGCCAACCCCAGACTCGGTTGGACTGACAGAGGACAAGAGGGTAGGAAGTGCTCTATAGCTGGTCTTAAATACCACAGCTGTGTCACAGATAAGAAGCAAAAAAAAAAAAAATCATCTACAAATGGCCAGTAAATGTGAAAAGACACTTAACTACACTATTAATCATAAAAAATAGTAAAGTAATATAATAATATTATGTAATATAAATATATATGTATTATATTATATTACATACACTAAAACTGTTTATTCACCAATCATTCTCACCTATTGATTGACAGAGATTACAAATCTTGACAGAAAATGGTTTGGGGAAGGTACAAAGAGATAGCATTTTCTTCTAATAATTTATTTTTTTAATATTTTTATTTAGCTTCAATTAGCCATCATTAGTTTCAGATGTAGAGTTCAGTAATTCATCAGTTGCATATAATACCCAGGGCTCATTACATCACATGCCCTCCTTTGTTGTTATAACCTCCTGAAGAAAGAAATTTGATAAAATTCAACAACAGATCCATTCTAGACATTTATCCTAAAGAAATGAAGACATATTATATATATGTGCATAGGAATAGTCACCAAATATGTTATAATGTGGGAAAGTTATAGCAACTCAAAAGTCAGACAATAGAGGATTGGTTGTATGTTTTATAATACATTCATAAGATAGCCATTAAAAGTGGTATTGTATCAACTCTTTGTTAGGAAAACAAACTCCTAACTTCTTTTTAAAAGATCATATTGCAGAATATATACTAAAATGGGAAAATGTTCATGATATAATTGCTACAACAAACAGAGAAAACTAAAACGCCATGTAAGAAGATTATGACATTAAAATATATATAGATGAAGAAATTCCCCTTGCACCTTTGCTATCTTTTTGTTGGAGGGCTCAAGGACTCACTAAGTCAACATTCCCTCTGTACCATCTCATGGTGATCTCAACAAGACCCATGTTTAAGTACCATATTTAAGCTAACAGCTACCAAATGAATACCCCTGCCCCAATCTCTTCCTATGCTCCAAACATATATGTTCACATCTCCACTTGCATGGAAAAAGTCTCAAACTGAACATGTCTGAAATCAGACTCCCAAGGTCTGGGTCCCCATAAAATCTTTCCAAGTCTACCTCATCTTAACCTATGCCAACTCCATCCTTGGAGACACCACAAGGCGAAGGTCTCCTATCTCTACACTAATTTTGATATCCTACATCCAATTCACTGGTAAGCACTGGCAGGTCTTCTTCATAATCTGTGCAGAATCTGACTGCTCTTTGCACTTCCACTGCTATCACCCTGGTCCAAGGCAACATTTTGACTCATCTGGGTTATTAAAATAGCCTAATATCCCCATTTTAATGGTCTCCCCATATTGTCTGCTCTCCCTGTTTTAACTATTTAAATCTACTGTCTGTTCCCTAATGAGGAACCAGAGTGATCCTATTAAAACCTAAGCCCAAACACCTGATTCTTCTGCACAAGACTCTCCAATTACTTCCAATCTCACTTCAGAAGGAAATCTAGATGGCCTCCAGGGTCCTGCCTGATGTGGCTAACCCTTGTCTTGATGAACACCTTCCACCAGGCTCTCCCCTGCTCACTCTTCCTGCAGCTACTCTTGCCTCCTTTTTGTTCCTTAAGACCCATCACAATCATCTGCTGTTCCTTCTTCCCTGACATATTCACATGGCTAATTTTCTCACCTCCTTCAGGTTTTTCATCAAATGTCAAAAATGGGAACTTCCCAAAGTGGTCTATTTAAAATAGGAACACCTCTCCTATTCCTTTCTCTTCATTTATGCCCTCCTTACTCCCCTTTCCTTGCTAGTAACCCTTCACAGCATTTATTACCATCTAAAATACTATGTCATTTATTCATTCATTCACTTTGTTTATTTTCTGAGTCTTCCTCCATCCCAGGTGGAATATAAGCTCCACTGGATAAGGATTTTTGTCTGTTGGAATCACAGCTGCATCCATGATGCCCAGGATGATACCTGATATATAGTAGGTGCTCTCTGATAATCACTGAGTAAATGAAAAAGATGGATGCTTAAGTGAGCACTCCTTATTGCTGGATGATAGAATTGAGACTTTTTTCCTTCTTTTGTACATACATTTTTTTTTAAAGATTTTATTTATTTATTTGACAGAGAGAAATCACAAGTGGGCAGAGAGGCAGAGAGAGAGAGAGGAGGAAGCAGGCTCCCTGCTGAGCAGAGAGAGCCCGATGCGGGACTCGATCCCAGGACCCCGAGATCATGACCTGAGCCGAAGGCAGCGGCTTAACCCACTGAGCCACCCAGGCGCCCCCATACATTTTTAATAGACAATTTTTAGAGCAGTTTTAGGAGAACAACAAAATTGAGCAGAAAGGTCAATTGTGATGTGATGAGCACTGGGTGTTATACACAACAAATGAATCACTGAACAAAAAGAGAGAGAGAGAGAAAGTACATATATACTTCCCATACACTCTTTGACCTCAAACATTCACAGCCTCCCCTACTGTCAACATTCTCCATCAGAGTAGCACTTTTTTTAGTAAATAACAAATCTACATTACATATTATTATCACCCCAAGTCTGTAGTTTACATTATGGTTCATTCTTGGTGTTGTACATTCTGTGAGTTTAGACGAACATAATAACCATTAACTAATGAACTAATATATCCACCATTATGGTCTCATACAGAATAGATTCATTGCCCTACAAGTCCTCTGTGCTCCACCAATTGATCCCTCCTTCCCTACTAACTCCTGGTAACCACTGATCTTTCTATGCTCTCCACAGTTTTGCCTTTTCCAGAATGTCATCTCATTGGAATCAAACAGTATATACTCTTTTCATATTGGTTTCTTTCACTCTGTCACATGTATTTAAAGTTCTTCCAAGTCTTTTCATGGCTTGATAGTTCATATCCTTTTGGCACTAAATAACATTCCATTGTCTCAATGTACCACAGTTTATCTATTCACCTGCTAAAGGACATCCCACCATTTGTAAATTAAGATACTATAAGCATTTATGTGCAGGTGTTTATGTGGATACCAGTTTTCAACTCATTTGGGCAAAGGAGCATAATTGCTAGATCTTTGGTGAGAATACCATCAGTTTTGTGAGAAACCTCCAAACTGTCTTCCCAATTGTATTACTATGCATTTATGCCATCAGTAAATGAGAGTTCCTAATGCTCAACATCCTCACCAGGATCCAGTGCTGTCAGTGGTTTGGATTTGAACCATTCTAATAGGTGGTAGTGGTATCTCATTGTTGTTTTAATTTGTATTTCCGTAATGACTTATGATGTGGAGTATTTTTATATGCTTATTAGTCAACTGCATATCTTTGGTGAGATGTTTGATTTCATCTTTTTCCCAGTTTTTAGTCAGACTGTTCATTTTCTTATTATTGAGTTTTAAGAATTTTTTTATTTTAGATAATAGACCTTTATCAGATAGGTCTATTGCAAGTATTTTCTCCCTGTCTATAGCATGTCTTCTCATTCTCTTGAAAATATTTTCATAATTGAATAAATATTCCACATTTTAAAATGTGCATATGTCATATACCAAATGAGTATTAAATTATTTTTAACTGATGGCTATGTACATACCAGCTTTGTAACATTGGTTATACCATAAAGAATGCACACAAATCAATATGTCCTGAATCTATACAACTGAATAACCTCTGCACATACTTACTTTTCTAAATATACACTTCAAAATAAATGTGGCTATTGCTGGGATTCCTCATTCTATGTAGTCCACATCCCATTTCAGTTTTTATAGGCATAGAAAAGCAAATGCTCAACAAACACATCTAAAGCAAATGCTCTATTCTTACATAACACATCTGTCCTGAGTCCCAGATTTCCTACCTGGTGAACAAAGCAGAACTCTCTCTCTCTCTCTCTTTGCCTTGAGCAGAAAATGCCCCAAATACATGTCCCAGCTTGCCTTGCTTTTGGATCTTTTCTGGTCTATAGTACCAAGTAGGACTACCTTGCCCCATGGTTCCCTAGCCCCAAAGAAATCAATCATCTCAGCTGAAATGTGTTCAAGAAGTTCATACCCCAGAAGCCTCAGAGCTTCCAATCTATCCATGATCAAAATGTCATGAGGTCAAAAATCCCCCAAAGCCAAAATTCTATCCACCCTCTCAGATTTTCCAACCCCTTCAAAATGTTCAGTTTCGTAATCTTTTCCTTGCCTCTACTAGGGCCTGCCAGAAAGATAGAAAGGCAATAGGTATCATCTCCACTCTCTAGCCAAGAGAATCCCTCTACTCATCCTTGTCTGCTTCTAGTGGAAAAAGAGTCCTCCTGATTATTACTGATGGTCCTTAAGAACCTTTCTTAATCTGTCTGAACCTCTATATCTGTTACATGGAGGTCATATTGCCTTTCAGGGCTATTATGAAAACTAGAAATAATATATGTAACATTACATATTACATTACATATATCAAATACTAAAAAAGCTGCTGCTGCTTTCCCATTGTTTATTCTGCTGACATTTCTCAATTAACTCCATGTCCTTCTAGACATGCCTCTCTGGACTCTCAAGGCCATGCAGCATTCCAGAGCTCTTCCTTGAGAAGAAATATGTGAGGGGGCAGAATATTCATCCTATATATTTGGGTTTTGTAAGTGACACAGATTATGGAACTAGCTGTTTCACTTCTAATTCCCAGTTCGGTGAATGGGGAAAGAAGGTCTAGATCTGATGTCAAACATTGAGCAGGGTGGCTGGGTCTTAATTCAATCTGAGGACAGATTTCTCTTCTACCTGTAAGATCATTAGGAAACTTTTTACTGCTACAGTCATAGACTATTAGAGATGTAAAGAGATGTAAGGGAACTGAAATTCAGAGAGAGCTCTGACCTCAGGGCCATGGCAATTCCCCCTGCACACTAGCTCCTCTTGCTGTCCTGTACTTACTATATTGTTCTGACTTACCTTACTACCATAATTAAACTCCTAGTTTTCCAGCCACTTACTTAGAGGTGTAGCTAGGTGGCCCAAATCTAGCAATGAAATGACTGGGAAGGAACAATCTGGAGACAGGGTCTGTAGGGTCTGAAGAGGATGAAAAGGCCTTATATGTTCCCTGCCTTCTCTTAATGCCCTTGGTGTTGCTGCCAGTGTGGACCCTGAGATCTCCTCATTATAGTCTTGACAACTACTAATGCTAATCTAGTTCTTTTTTTTCTTTTTTTTTTAATTGTTGAAGTGTACCATTTTAAAAGACATTCCTTGATCCCCTCTTAGCTACATTTCTGGTGTATCCCCATTTCTAATTTGTTAATATGTTCATTTATAATCAAAGGAAATATCTAAAGATTGGTTAGCAATTTTTCCCCTCAATCCATGCAGCATGAATGACCCTGAATCTCTGATAGAGAACCATACTATGTGGTAGAATGAACAATCTCCAGAACCAAGACAAGGCCTAGAGACTCAACTCTGAAATTAGGTATTTCTTCTCATTTATATTCATGCGATAAGCCATAAACTGAGATTTAGTTTCTCATCTATAAATGGGGATAAGATCAAACTTACAGAATTATTGATATTGTAACCCTTTGCAAATGATTATCTATCCCTACAAATCACAAATATCCTATGTGATATTTAGTTTTACTTAGTTCTGACTGAATAAATGAAGATAAATAATGGGCACACTATTTGGTAGACAAGACTGATCACCACCAACAAAAAGCCAACATGGCCTTAAGAACAGTTCTGACACCTCAAAGGCATTGTTCAATTGAATGTTGTACCATGAGGATGGAGGAACAATTACATTCCTAGCAAAACTGCAGTGTTACTGTAAAGATTGTGGTCATTTCTAGTGAAATGTTTGCAAAGGGTAAACATATTTCAGCTGTTAGCAAATCAAATACCAGCATGGCAGAAGGTCACCTAGTATTTAAAAGACAAACGAGGTGGTAATTATAAGGAAACCAATGAGAAGATTGACAAATCCAAAATGGCTTAATGTCATCTAAGTTACTATTTAAAAGTCAGAATTTTAAGTTCAGAAGATAAGAATCTTGGAAATCCTCCAGCCAAATCTTCCCTGGGGCCAAGAACTGTAAAGTGATTTGCCCAAGGTCACACAAAAACTTTGAGAGTTTCTAGACAGTTCCAGGTGATTCTGGAGCTCTTAAAATTTTAAACAGTGAATTAAAATGAATGTTAGGTTATTATATTAATTGCTCCATGCTTATTAAGAGCAATGCATTTTTAAAATTTTTTGTAAAGATTATTTATTTTAGAGAGAGAGAGCAAACACTCAAGTGGGGTGATGGGCAGAGGAAGAAAATCCTCAAGCAGACTCCCCACTCAGTGTGGAGCCCAGCAGTGGGCTCAATCTCAGGACTCTGAGATCATGACCTGAGCTGAAACCAAGAGTCAGATGCAGAATGAACTGCACTAGCCAGACATCCCAAGAGAAGTGCATTTTAAAGAGCATTTTACATATACCATCTCATTATTTCTTGTCAAAAACCCAATGAGGATTTAACTACTGTGTTCCCATTTAGGAGGTGAGAAAAGTGAGGCTCTGAGAGGTCAGTAAACTTGGTTAAAAGCAACAGAACTACGGCACAGTTAAGTTTCAGATCCAGTCTGACACCACAGCTGGTGTTCTCTGTGTGCTCTTTTCTTTCATTCTCAACCTTTGCAAAGATCAGTTATTAAACATAAAGATTAACCATCTTGGTATATCTCAAGAAAACTTAGAATGGTCCTGGGTGTACCTTTCTGACACATTATCAATAAGCCCAAAATGCAACTCTCAGCAAGCCTGATGGGTACTCTTCCCAAATTGACTCAAGTTCTGAGCTACTGGTTTCCATAGAGCTTCAGCAAAGATATTCAAAAACACATCAGGGCTCTAGAACAAAAACACTTCCCTGCCCAGACACGTGATGATCCAACATGTTTCTACCAATATTGTTAGAAAGAAAATTCAGGACAATGAGCACGTGTGGTAGAGTAAAGCATGTCTCAGGATTAAAATCAGAAGGTCTGAGTCCATAGGGAACGCAGTGCTAAACTCCTAGCCTCACCTTATAAGGTAAGACAAGGCTTTGAAAGGATAAAATGAAATCATTTAGACAGACTTTGAAAATTTATTAAAATAAATCATAAAAATATTTATAGACTACATCATCCTATCAAAAAATAACATGGAATAGAGAAGCCTACTGTGTGCAATGTTTAAAACAAAATCCCTGCCTTCAAGGTGTTGGTAAGCTCAGTGGTAAAACAAATGTGAGTAGATATGGAAAAAAAAAATTGGACATCTGGTTTTCCTTCATCATTATCTTCAGGCTACAAGTACTGTTGGTATATTTGTGATAATGTATTTATTTTGCCTTTTGAAATTTTTTCTTAGGATAAAGTTCTAATTTAAAATTACATCAGGTATTTTACTAGTTTAAGATATGGGTCAGCTATCTATTGCTATAACATTTAATCATCCCAAAACCCAGTGGCTTAAATTTATAACAACCACTTTTTCATTAGTTTTCACAGTTCCAGGAGCTGACTGGGCTCTGCCAGCCAGTTCTTCCTCTGGGTCCCTTGGGTGGCTACAGTCAGTCAATAGCTGGTGATAGAACAATTTCAAAGCCTTCGTCACTCACAAGCATGGTGAATCCACAGTTGATGCTGGCTATGACCTCAAACCTCCTCTAGATCTCTTGTCCAGAACACGTATGCATAGCCTCTCCATAAGGCTTCCCATGGGAACTGCCTGTTTCCTCATGGCATGGCACCTAGATTCCAAGAGCAAGCACCCCAAGAAGTACCTGTAGAAGCCCTATCACGTTGCATGGCTTAGCATCAGAATTCACATAGAATGACTTTGGTTGTAGTCACAGCTTCCCAGATTCAAGGGTAGTGAACATCGTCCCTTCCTCCTAATAAGAGGAATCTCAATGCCATATTGAAAGAAGAACATGCTGATGGGAGAGCATGTTGCAGTCATCTTAGAAAATACAAACTGCCACAAGGCACAGTAAGCAGAATATAAAAGTCTATTATACCATGATGATAATTCGTTAGATAAATGTGCATAGGAGCAAAAAGAATATACCAAAAAAAAAAAAAATCACTATCAGTCAAGGGTATTGGGGTAAAAGAATCACATCATTCTTCCAAATGTATGTTTCTTTTTTTTTTTTAACTGAAATAACATTTACTTACATTTTTGTGTGTGGTAAAACATAAAGTAAATTTTCATTTTTTTCATTTTTTAAAATTTTATTGTGTTATGTTAGTCACCATGCAGTATATCATTAGTTTTTGATGTAGTGTTCCATGATTCATTGTTTGCATATAACACCCAGTGCTGCATGTAATACCTGCTCTCTTAAATACCCATCATGGTGCTCACCCATCCAACCACTCCTCTCCCCTGTAAAGCCCTCTGTTTTTTAGAGTCCATAGTCTTTCATGGTTCATCTTCCCCTCTGATTTTCCCCCTTCATTTTTCATGTCCTTCTCCTAATATCCTCCATACTTTTCCTTATGTTCCACAGATAAGTGAAACCATATGATAAGACTTTCTCTTCTTGACTTATTTCATTTATCATAATCCCCTCTAGTTTCATCCATGTCGATGCAAGTATTTGGTATCCATCCTTTCTGATGCTTGTGTGACATTCCATTGCACATATAACCACATATTCTTTATCCACTCATCTGTTGAAGGGCATCTCAGCTCCTTCCACAGTTTGACCATTGTGGACATTGCTGCTATGATCATTAGGGTGCATATATCCCTTCTTTTTCACTACATCTGTATTTTTGTATTTACTGCAAAGTAGTTCAATTGCTGGGTCATAGGATAGCTCTATTTTTAACTTTTTGAGGATTCTCAATACTGTTTTCCAGAAAGGCTATACCAGCTTGCATTACCACAAACCATGTAAGAGGGTTCCCCTTTCTCCACATCCTTGCCAACATTTGTTCATCCCTGCTTTGTTTTTTTGCCATTCTAACTGGTGTAAGGTGGTAACTCATTTTATGTTTCTGCTACACTTTTTCTTTCAAGACACTCACTCATGAGAGCAGGTCCTCTGTGTTCTACAGTGTAGCCAAACATAAGAACTCAGGCATGGTAAAAGAAGACATAAACTTTCATGATGGTTTTGGGCCTTCAGTGGAAAATTAAAAGGTTGAGCTTTAGTTCTTTAGGTGATGGAAGGCCAAAGACATCCACTGAAAAGGTCAGTCTGTGTAAGGGAGTGTTTTCAGAAGATGCTTCTTCAACTGCCTGGGGGACTGACAAAGACATTAGTTCATTAGCTCACCACTGTGACAAAGCAGTTGTAGAGTGTGAGGGCTTCCGGAAGGGTGGGGACAAGAGGAAAGGAAGGAGAAGAGTCAAAGATGAGCCACAGAAAAAAGGAATGGGATTTGGAGACTGGAGAAATAAGTAAAGAGATGGAGCCGAGGACAATGCGAGTTTGTCCTTTGGAGTAACAGAGATTCTAGGAATCACTCACTGACAGAAATCAGAAGGTTGGGGAGGGGGCAGGAAGCAAGTTTCAAGGGAAAAGAATGGAAATTCAGCTTTTTCATTGTTCTTTTCCAATATAGCCCTTTATTAATGATTTTGGAGGAAACAGGTGTAGAGATGTTTGCTCACCCACGTTCATCTTGCTCAAGACATCAGCTCTCCTTTTCCAAAGCCGTCATTCCCTTGCCACCTCTGTGCCTTCATCTCTCACCCAACATTCTCTTATATCTTCTCTGTTGAATACTTTCTACTTGGTTTTCAGGTCTCAGCTTTAAAATCCTTTTCTTGGAGAAGGCTTCCTTTGCTCTGAGAGTAAATTAGATCCCCTTGCTCCACACATCCACAGCACACCGCAGGGCTCCTTCATACTTAGCAAACCCGTGATTATTTAAGTATTTGTAAAGAGAATTCTTGTGCCAGTGATCCTCACTAGACTATGAGCTCCCCCCGGGGAGAAGCTGCATCCAGTGTATCTTGGTTGCAACCACTGTATCTTCTCCTGATACATAGCTGACACTCAGTAACTGTTGCCTGAGGACAGAAGGCCAGCTCTGTTTTCTGAATTCCTTGGGCTAGCTCTTACAACTTCAATACCTTCAGGGAAAGGAGGTCAAAGTAAAGGGGGCCAAGTGGGGAAGACAGTGGTAAATTATGGCATTAGTTTAGTGAAAGTGTTAAAATTCTCTTTAAAAACAACACAGCAACAACAACAAAAGAATACTATGTTTTTTTTTTTTTAAAGATTTTATTTATTTATTTGACAGAGAGAAATCACAAGTAGATGGAGAGGCCTGCAGAGAGAGAGAGAGAGGAAAGCAGGCTCCCCGCTGAGCAGAGAGCCCGATGTGGGGCTCAAACCCAGGGTCCTGGGATCATGACCTGAGCCAAAGGCAGAGGCCCAACCCACTGAGCCACCCAGGTGCCCCAAGAATACTATGTTTTGAATAAAGTATCTCTTCAAGTGCCTCCAGCCCACCAGCAATCCTCCAACTCAGAAACAACTTGTGTTCCTCGAGGTAGAATTGCCCCCTATAGGAGGAGAGAGTCCATTGCAAGCTTTCACAACCAGTGGGTGATCTTCCAGAGGGCACTCACACCTTCATCACCACTGTCCTGATATGAATTCTGAACAGCAGCAAGGATGCTATTTAAATCCCATTCCCACGTATTATCTACCACCACTCTCTAGGACCCTCCTCCATTTGTGAAACATAGGACCTACAGAGAATCTTAGGCATCATCCATTTCAATCCAATCATTTTACAGAAGGGGGCAATGACTTATCTGACAGGTCATACAATTGGTTGCTAGAACTATGCAGATATAGGACAAGAACCCTAACTCATCGAAGTGCTATTCAGTGTTTCTTCCATGTCACCACAACATCAGACATGAAGCTCAAGGTCACTTTTAGAACCAAAACAGTGTGAACATATTTGATACAGAAATAATTTCTACCGTGCATTTGTTTTAATAAAAATTAGAAATATAATTACAAATAAACATTCTCACACACTGCTTTTCTTTAATTCTGGGCATGACCCAGACTAGGATCTGAAATTGATCCCTTGCTAATGAGAGACAACTAAAAGGCAAAGATTTAATGATAGAAATTGTTTATATAGGCCATAAATAATGCAGTAATGGAATATTTATTGATCCCAAGTTCAGTAGCTCACATGAGTGATAGGTTAGGAAATGCCTGCCACTTTCTGAAGCCTGACACATAGGCACCATCCACCCTATTAACAGAATGTGCTAAAGCACAGAGCCAAAATTGACTGAGCTATCTGGACACTCCAGTCTGACTCATTTGCAAGATGGTTCTTTTCTTAGATTCCCAGGATAGAAAAGACATAATATTAGTTTTTGTACATTGAAAAAAAAAAATGATGTGACCTTGCTTCGTGTTAAGGCTGTCAAGCTGAGGAAAACAGAGAGGTGTCAAAATATTCTGAAGTTTAAGTTCATTTCATGGCCCACCTCTCTCTCTAAGTACTAGAACTTCTCCTCTGAAGACCCTCAGAATTCCTGTGCCACTGTGCTTTGTTTGCATTTTAATTTCCTCAGAGCTCTAGAAAAGACCCAAACCTATAGCTGTGAAGCCTTATGCTTCCCCCACATCTCTCTTGCATAAGTGCCAAACAGAAACCACCTTGCTGCCTCCATTTAATCACAGGATGACTATATTTCAACATAACAGAGGGGCTGTTTGTGCTTTATCTTTTACTGCATTTTTATGGGGAGCAATATATTTTCTTCCTTTCCTCCCCTGATACTGTAACAATCTTTGCTAAATTAAATATGTAACAAATTTCTCATACAACTTTATTCCCAGGCTCTTTTAAAACCACCATTAAATATCTTCATGCTGTTTGACAGTTATTCCTCATCACCGTGTTACCTCAGAGACTCCCTGGTGTAAATGGAGGTTGACAGTGTGCAGAGAAAGAGCACACAGGAGCCACAGGTGTGGCTGGACCCTCCCCCGATTGACAGAGACAGGCAGAGTCTAGTAAGTTTAGGGTAACAGCTTGGGAACCAAAGAGGTACACACTTGAGAAGAAGAGTTCATCCTATTTACCTTTGCATATCCCAGACCTAACTCTGTTGTTCCAGGCACAGTGGGGTTCTGTGGAGATATCTGGTGGAAAGAAAAGAGGAAGAGAGAGGATACAGGAGAAAGGGTAGAAGAGAAAAATGGAAGGGGAGGGGGAAGAGGCTGAAGGTTGTGAGATGCTTGGTACAGAAAGAAGACAGGTGGAATGCATTATACCAGAAGGAGATAAAGAGAAGTCTTCCATTCACTAATTGATTTGATCCAAGCCAAGATGTGCATAATGATGTGTTTCCTCAAGGACAATGGCTCCAGAAGAGAATGATACTCTGCAGAACAACCCAGTAAGCTGTGGCCCCGGGAGCATTGTGACAGGCAGAAAGGTGGACTCCAGGGGCAATGCACAGGGCTGAACCACACTGCCAAAGGAAGGGAGATCACTGGTTGGGGGAATAGATACTGTAGGAAGACCAGACCAACAGCCACTACCCTGGAAGAAATTACATGGTCAAGAAAGGGGGAAAAAAAAATCCTGCTTAACTTTTCTAATAGTTGTAATCATCTCGATTTATTGATCATATCCCTGAGCTTATCTGAAAAAAAAAAAAAGGAAATAAACTAGGATTAGATGCTGGTTATAGTCACAACTGCTGTGTGTCAGCTTCAATTTGCAACCATTTTCTCTGACACATATTCTTTGTGGTGTTAAGCAAAAATTGGTAAGACTCCTAAGTGCCTAATTCATATGACTTTTACAGATATGTGATCCTCACCTAATGCAATGTTAAAAATAAATAAATAATCACCTGAACACTTAGGCTATACTTAGGTCCCTTAGGTAACAAAATTGTGTAGGATAGTGCTGCTCTGACACTTTTTTTTATTTTCGGTGTCAATCCAGATATGCAGGTAGATGCAAAAGTGATCACAGAAAATGGAAGGCATGTTTTGATGAATTTTTAGTGAATAATCTAGAGCAGCCAATATTTCTTAGCAATCATGTGCAGTGCCTCCACAGGCCTATTTCCTGTGTTAGACTATCCAACAAGTTCTGAAATCATACATTGTAAATGGTAACATTCTGTTTGTAACAGAATCAACTGTCACCTGTGAAGTTTTCTCAGCTATTTGCAGGGTTTAAAGAAGCAGCTCAGAAGGGAGAAAAATATCTTACTAGAAGTCAAAAGAGCTGGTTCTATTTCAAGCTTTTCCACTAACTAGGAACAGTGATCGTGGACGAATCCTTTCATCTGGCCAGGACTTGGTTTTCTGATCAGTGAAATGAAAGAGCTGGACCAGATCTGCAAGCACTCTTCCAAACCCAGTATCTTTACATCCAGACACAAAATAAGTAGTGACATTGAAGCCCACAACCAAATTCCCAAGAAATACAGAAAAGGGATAATCTCTGTAAGATCTCTATGCCTCTGCTTTGGTATTCACGGCATTGACCAAAATGATGATAGTAATTATTGGTTCTGATAATTATGTAACATAGGTGCTAAGGCAGACAGCCTTTGACATGGAAAAACAGAGAGTGGAATGATAATGCATGAAAACAAGAGACTGACAATACTCTCATCTTTACCCATTCTGTTCTGCCTGAACCATATTCATAACCATATTCAGATGAAGCAGCAGAAGGGTAAAAGGGACATGAGAAACACCAACAGAAGGTAGAGCAGAGTCAAGGCTCCATTTTTGTGCTTTAGCTTCAGCTGTCATTTTAAAAATAATTTTAGACTTCGAGTAGAGTTGCAAAATGAGTACAAAGTACCCTTGAACCCTTCATCCAGCTTTCTTTGATGTGAAGATCTTGCATAACTATAGTACAACTCTGAAAACTAAGACATTAACATTGGTACAATAATATTTACTAGACTATAAATTTTATTCACATTCTAGTGTTTTGACCAATGTCCTTTCTGTTCCAAGATTCAAACCAAAGGCCCGAGTTTAACTGGGGCCATTTAAGACTATCTTTGCATGTAACAGAGCAGATAGAGTTCTTACATCTTGGGGTCCCCTATAAATTAAGCTCCATAATGGCCCAAGAAAAGACTTTGTCAGTCTTATTTATCTCTGTAGTCTCAAGCCTGAGAATAGTGCCTGAATGTAAAAGTTCAAACGTGTCGGATGGATGGATGGCTAGATGGATGGAGGGATGGGTGTGTGGATGGCTAAGAGGAAAGCTAGATTAGTTTACCTTCATTTTTCTAGAACAAAAGCCAATGTGACCAGGTTCAAAGGATTCTTCTAAATTTTCACTTTCCTTAGTTCTTGAATTCTCTTTGTTAATCCAAGATTTTCATGTGGCATAATTTTACTGGAATGAGATTTGAGCTATTAAGAGCCATTAAGGATTCTGGAGACACAGATGACAATTCCACTACCTCTTGCCCCAAACCGCAGTTGGGCTATGTACCTTCACCTGTGTTCCCTTGCAGGTTTCCTCACTATACATGCTATACCATCCTGCAGTCTAGAATAAACTTCTGAGAATTTTTTCATCTAATCACACCAAGTCGCTGACAGATGTTAGGTACTCAGTAAACACGTATTGAATAAATGCATGGTAATCTTTCTTCAGTACACCAACATTACCTATATACCAACATGAAACACATAAAATTCTTTAAATTAGCATTGCTGGTGCTAATAATTAACAAACAAAGCAAAACTGTTTGGCAAAATATACTGTCCAATTGTCATTCTCTGCCTAAGAAGAAAACTGAATTTCCGGCCCATGTTCTCCAGCAAACCCTTAAGAGAATGTTTACTCTATAACCAACTACCAGATCTCTGACCTTCCTTTTCCCTCTAAGGCATATTTACTTAAGACAAGTACATTGCTGTTCTTTGCATGTTTGGTAGATCTGTCCACCAAACAGAGCAAGAGCTGGTTTATTTCAACTGTGGCCTTAGAATACTCCAACCACTGCCACACTCTATATGCTACTCAATAAAAAGCTTTCCTGGTATAATCAAAAAAGAGCAGAGACTATGAAAGTCATTCACTGCATACTTCCAAGGCTCTATGATTACTTCTTCAAACCATCATTCACTCTTGCACACAGTGACTCATGTGAACCCACATCCTTCTCTATGACAGCTACCAATACCCTCTTGGCTTGACCTACGGTAAGGCAGGTCCTCATTGTGGGAATGAAGGTGTTCAAAGTGTTTTAGATCAGGCAACTGGTGGACAAGTCAGAGCTCTGAGTAATCAAAGATAATTCACTCACACATACATGTATATTCACACTATAGACAAATCTGTCTACAAAGAAAAACAAACCACATCATTACAGAGGAATGGAGCTAAGAAAGCCCTTGGAAAAGATAGGATGGTGTCCTTGGGAGGTACAGTGCTTCACCTAAGACCAGGCCCAGGAAGCAGTTTAAATATTTCAGGATGTAACTTCTCAGATTGATTCTTCTAAAAATCACTTGCCAAAGGTAGCAGCAGCAGGTATCACAAATCAGATCATAATGTTCCCTTGCTTGAAACTTTTAATACATTCTGATTATGCTCAGGGCCAAGCCATGGGCATGACTGGCAAGGGCTGTGGTGCTTAGAACCCTGGTCAAACTCCAGCTTCATCTCTCCTCAACCCCCTCGTACCGCACAGGCTCCTGCCCCACTACCTCGCCTGCGCTAGTTCTGTGATATGTAGTCTGTGTCCCATGTTGTCTTTGGCCCCTGCCCTCTGTGCTCCCATCTTACCCTAAGATTCCCTGTATTAGACTAGCTAGCTTTGGGTTGAAATTAGCGTGTTTACTCCAAAAAATAATAAATAACTTGAGAGCAACAATCATGCCTCTATCCTTCCTTCCATTATTTCCAGGACCTTTTGCAGTGCCTGGTGTATTACAAGTAGTGAAGAAATATTTTTTCAATGAATGAATGCATCTAAAGAAGGACATCAACATTCTTAATAGTTCTATGCAAATAATAACTAAATATCTCATTAATACCATTTTACTCCTAGGAAAATAATACTATATACATCTAAAACCAAACCATATGCTATTTTATAAGGATGGATTTGCTAGAAATAGGTCAGTTATTATCATTATAATTATTCCCAAGCACTATGCTATGTTTATGCCCTTTAATCAATTAGGTTATAAAAAACGCTTTATCTACCCACTCTATTCCCTATGAAATGATATTCAGAATGCAATTTCAATATGCTGGGTCCTTAGAGCTCTGATCCACTAATTCTAAATTTCCATTATAATTAAAGGATGAGGACTTTCAGTTCTTAGCCCCTGGGTGTTGGTGCCCAGACATTGTACCATCAGAGCCCATAAACCTTCTTGTTAACTCTCAGAGAAAGCAGCCTCTGCCACCTAGTATATACATTCTTGCGGTATAAAGTCTACAACATAAAATGCTTTATAATGCAGAGGAATTTTAAACATATAAAAGAGTTAAACTTTTATTCTCGTAATATTCCAGAGTTTTTCTGAGGGGACCACGTGACAATAAAGCTGTCTTTCCTACAAGTATTTACATTTCCTGTCTTCTTTTGCAAATGAATAAAGGATTGTATTTGGATCCCTGCCGAAATAAGCTTTAATTGACTTTTTCAGGTGTTTCCTACTGCCATGGTAACCATAATCAAATATCTCTTCATGAATAGCCTTGTCAATTGCAATAGAATATTCTTGTTGAATACAGTCTCTGGTTCTCTTTCTGCCAAGCCCTCTGGAGCTTTCTCTTTCTTGACCTAATATTTTCTTCAGGTTCCTAGGCCCCTTAGAAATGATATATTTAAATAGCATGCATGTTTGTTATTTTTTTTTTAAATGAGAATCTCCTGTGAGTTCCATCAGTAATGACACCTACACAAAAGATAAAAACAGATCATGCTTTCGAGAGCAATAGATACCTTAATACTGGCATGATTTGTCAAATATCTATAATCCCTCTCAAATCACCTTTGAAGGTATTGTTTCATTTTTTTTCTTTTTTTCCGCCAAGAAAAATCATTATTCATCTTAAGAGAGAACATCTTGTCAAGTGTTGCAGTTCAACAAAATAAGGAAAACATTGCTGCCAAAATGCAGCAAATGTGATTACACAAGGCCAAGGAGAAGCCCATAATTAGATCATTACCATGGAAACAACCTAATTACATGTGTAAAGCAGCAAGGGCTGAGTTGCAGATCTGAATATGTTAATACCATTGTCTATGTTACAATATTTCTGCAACTTAGCCTTCTCCAAATATAGTCATATAAGCCATATAGATAAATCCCAACTCAATTTAAATGAATGAATAAATACTGTGCAGTTATGTGAATGAAGTTCAGGGATACTGACTCTCTTTATTATAAACATACACCTATACTCTCAAGTGAGAAAAAGTGTTGTGTGTATTAATAATAAATGTACATTAGCATGGAAATAACTGAATGGCCATAATATGCAATCTGGAATTTCACACTGTACAAAAAGTATTTATAAAGACAAAAGTTAGGGGAAGGTAATTACATTTGTTTAACCATATCATGTTTATTTACACTGAGGAAACAGGCTCCCCACTGAGCAGAAAGCCTGCTGTGGGGCTAGATCCCAGCACCCTGGGATCATGACCTGAGCCAAAGGCAGAGGCTTTAACCCACTGAGCCACCACCCAGGTGCCCCTTCTCTTAGTTATTTAGAGGCCAGTTGTTCTTTTAAGGTTTCATTTGATCCCTGATACCTAAAGTGTGAGTGTCCACATATTGTTCACCACAGTCAAAGATATAAGCTGCGACCCAGGGTAGGGGCAGGGCAGGGGTGGAGAGACCACCTAGAACAAGTATATTAACACAGGGTCCTGTTTATTTTTAAAATGATCAAATCTAGATACCTGTTCCTAACTGCCTTTTAACACTATTTGCAAACATTCTTGTGTTTGAATTTCTGAAACATCTCCCCCATTTTCTGTCCGTGCTTCTCCCAGCTGGTTCCTCCTCTTTCAGTCACCTTGGACTCCGGCTGTCACTCGCACTGCGGACAGGACCCTGCTGGAGTTACAAGCAGGGCTTTGGTGAAGTGATTCTCATCCTGCCTTGCTCTGCCATTCGAAAAACATCTTCCCCAGCAGCCCCAGGTATCAGCTATCCCTGATGTCCCTACCTCTCCTGGAAAGACATGGCTTCTGGGAAAGACATGTCCAGAGAGAAGACACTTCTTCTGCGCCTCACTCTCTGTGCCTTCCACCCCACACACGGGGGAACTGAGTCGGAGAAGTGACCAGTCCCTGAGCAGCTCCAGGATCCTGGCCCCAAATAATAATGTCTTTCTTTGACAGAGGGGCCAAGGCACATGAGTAGACAACTAACTGGGAAGAGAGAATGGAACCCACCAGTAAAAACACAGGATCTAAAGGAGAGAGAGCCTGCTGGAAGAAAAATAGCTGTGCTTAAAATCAGGCCTTGGTGCTACCTTTGGATTGCCACCTTGTATTGAATCACTTTCCAGCTGGGCCCTCCACTTTCTCCTCTAAAGAAGTAGGCTGGGCTGGATGAGGTTGAAGTCTTCTATAAGCTCTAACATTCTGATTCCATGGCTGTAACATAGACTGAGCCCAAACCTGCCTCCTGCCTTCCCTTCCACATCCAGCCTGGGTGGTCCCACTGCAAGGATGCTGGACTCCCTGAGGCTCCTCTCCCCTCGACTACCCAGCCATCCAGCCCACAGAACACACAAACTGCTGGGAGAGAGAGAAGGGGCCTGACATGCAGTCATGACTACTATATTTGGGTTCAGGCAGATCCTATAACCTCTTTAGCCCTTAATGTTCTTTTCCGTTGAATGATGGCAGTAGGAATCTGGAGACAGTGGTAAGTGAAGACATCTCTCCAATCCCTTCTAGTCCTAACATATCATGAGGAAAATTAATTTTCTTTGTGTACTTCTTTCATCAGCTTCCTCTCACACTGAAAACCCTCCACTGACTCCTCATTTTCATACATTCTAAATATAAAAGCCACTGCCTTTCTGAACACTACTTAATCCAGCTAAAGGTATCCTGCCCAGTCTTGTTTCCTTCTGTACTCTTTTCCCACAGTCTCTCAGCCCCAGCTCTCTGGTCTTACCAAGTTTTCTCAGAGACCCACACTTCATTGACCCCAATTCTCTCTTGACTCTGAGGCTGCCTTCTCATTCACAAACCTGACCCATAGAAGGGACTCACTAAATGTGGTAACGGGACTGTTGAACCACCATCCAAATGCTAGCCCAGTTCTCAAGGAACAGGTTAGGCCTTACCCTATCTGGGAGGCCTGCCTGGGTCCCTCTAAATTACGTAATCATGCTCTCCTCTAATCCACAGAATTTATGTTATAACACACCATTTAAGACCTATAGTTGTGACCTCTTAATCACTGTTGAAGGTCTGTGGAAAATTTAATCTACTCATTACAAGCAGACATTCTGAAGACTAATAGCAAATCCTCCATTTCTTCATAATTATCATACCATCTAACCCCGTACGGAATCCTTGATAGGTACTTAGGAAATATTACACTGAGAGGCTGGGAGGTGCTCCAGGAATATGTCCTCTAGCAGGGATGAATATCGTCCCTATCGTACAATCTCTACTCAGCAAAATGCTCATCTTTCAAGAAGAAACTCAAATGTTAGGTAAACGTGGCCTTTTCACTGTACTGCTAGGCAGAGCTTGTCTTTTCTCTTCTTGCATATGTCTATTGGCACCTGTCATGTTGCTATCATTTGTTTATACACCTGTATCCCTGCCTAAACAGCAAATTCTTTTCCTTCAGAAAAAGAACCAAATTTCATTTTTGTAATTCCACGCCCAGTACTACTCCCATAATATAACGGATGTCCAAGAGAGTGAATTTTTGCTTTGCTTTCTCTGAAAATTGTAGAACCAATTTTTGACAATTTGAGATGATGGACTGATGTGAGGCTTGATAGGAAGTTTATAAATTCATGATCTAACTTGTATACAGGAACAGGGGATAAAATAATCCACAGGCTTCTGGTATCTATGCCAAGTCCTCCCCCCAGTTACCTTTAATAGTTCTGAATTGGCTATGCATTATACTGCACTCTGTGGCTTTTAAAATCCACATTCAAGAATCATTAAGTATTTAAAAACCACTATAGAAACTAGCATAGTTAGTAGAAAGTACAAAGAACATACTTGTTACAATATCTTCTCCTGCGGTGGTCCATAGATTGGTATGAGACTTAAATTGCTTTTTTTAACACCACACAGTTATCTCTCATTATAACTATCTACCTTGAACTTAGTATATTAATCTATTACTTATACTGTCTATAGAATGCATATTCTCTGAGGGTAGGTATGGTTTTAGGTATCTATAGCACCTAACACAATAATTTCTATGCAACAAGGGCTAAGTAAACAGTTACTGATGACTGTTTAATCACTATATTCCAAATTTCTGACAAATATTAAAACTAAGCACCATGGAGAAACCATTCTGATCATAGTACCAGTAATGACTACTTTCTTCCTGAGCAATTACCTTGTTTTTTTAATCATCGATTGTAATGCGTTGTATTATTGCTTTCATTTCTTTTCTTGAAGTTGCTCAGGAGACATCTTAGAGTCAATTTGGTGGGCCACTCCTAGGAAGTGTGTGGGACTTCAAGGTATAATTTCATGTACAAGTCAGTCTCTTTTTCCTACCCTTTTTTTCCCCTTTATCTAATTTTTTCTACTAATTTCAATTTAATATTATCTTGTTATATAATATGCAATTTTGTAAGCTATCAAATTATTTTCAAGCTAAACAGATATTCATGAACATAGGTAAACAGATACATATATACCATAAATAAAAATGAATAAATACCAAATCAGAGATTTTCTGAGAAAAATTAATTCTTGATGAAATAACACTCCCAGTTTTGCTACTGATAAATTTCCTGAAGCTGTTACTACCAAATCACCATTTTAACCACCCTAGAGATTATTCATAATTTTGCTTATACTGAGAATCACCCTTTATTTTCTCTGTAATCATCCAGCCTCATTGCTGCCCACTTCTAACTTAGCTAGTGACTTTATAGACAAAAAAAAAAAAAAAAAAAAAAAAAAACAGGATAAGGAGGTAGATAATAATTGTCTTCAAGATTATTTCTGTACTTCAGGAGCTGGGATGCAGACATAGGCATCCCAGCACGTAGATGTGCTAGCATTGTACTGAGAACCTACTATCAGTCAGTCCTCACCATTACCATGAGAGATGATACTATTATTTTCATCTTCAATTAGTGGTGGAGAAACAGAAAGAGAGGCGCTCAGAACTTCAGTAACTTGCCCAAGATCACACCTGGAATACATGAAAAAATTGGAGTTGAACCCCAGACTCTCAAAACCCACTCTGTTCCCCAAGATAACATCCTCCAAACCCTACCCTTCTCAGCCAAACAAAGCATTAGCACATTATATTAGCATTAGCGCATTATGTTAGCTTTAATATAAATTTTGTGGATTTTTAAAAATTCTGTTTTATTTAATTTCAATTAATTAACCTAAGTATATTATTGGTTTCAGATGTAGACTGCAGTGATTCATCAGTTGCATATAACACCCAGTGTGCTAATGAACACACTTCGGTCCAAAACCTATGGGATACAGCAAAGGGGTTCTAAGGGGGAAATACATAGCCATCCAAGCCTCCCTCAAAAAAATTTAAAAATCCATAATACACCAGCTGTCTCTACACCTTAAAAAACTGGAGAATCAACAACAAATTAAACCAACTCCACACACAAGAAGGAAAATAATCAAGATTAGAGAAGAGATCAATGAGGTAGAAACTAGAGATACAGTAGAACGTATCAATGAAACAAGAAGCTTGTTTTTTGAAAGAATCAATAAGATTGATAAACCATTGGCCACGCTAATCCAAAAGAAAAGAGAGAAAGCTCAAATTAATAAAATTATGAATGAAAAGGGAGAGATCACAACCAACACCAAGGAAGTAGAAACAATCATCGGAAGTTATTATCAAGTTATATGCCAATAAGTTAAGCAACCTAGATGAAATGGATGCATTCCTGGAAAACTATAAACTCCCAAAATTGAACCAGGAAGAAATTGACAACCTGAATAGACCGATATCTAGTAACGAGACTGAAGCAGTGATCAAAAACCTCCCAAATAACAAGAGCCCAGGACCTGACAGATTCCCTGGGAAATTCTACCAAATTTTCAAAGAAGAAATGACACCTATTCTCCTGTTTCAAAAAATTGAAGCAGAAGGAAAACTTCCAGACTCTTTTTATGAAGCCAGCATTACCCCGATCCCCAAACCAGGCAAAGACCACACCAAAAAGGAGAATTTCAGACCAATATCACTGATGGTCCTCTCAATTGACGCAGAAAAAGCATTTGACAAAATTCAGCATCCGTTCCTGATTAAAACACTTCAAATTATAGGGATAGAGGGAACATTCCTGAACTTCATAAAATCTATCTATGAAAGACCCACAGCAAATATCATCCTCAATGGGGAAAAGCTCACAGCCTTCCTGTTGAGATCAGGAACACGACAAGAATGCCCACTTTCACCCCTCTTGTTCAACATAGTATTAGAAGTCCTAGCAACAGCAATCAGACAACAAAGAGAAATAAAAGGTATCCAAATTGGCAATGAAGAAGTCAAACTCTCTCTCTTCGCAGGTGACATGATTCTTTATATGGAAAACCCAAAAGACTCCACCCCCACACTACTACAACTCATACAGCAATGCAGTAACGTGGCAGGATACAAAGTCAATGTACAGAAATCAGTGGCTTTCTTATACACTAACAATGAAAATACAGAAAGGGAAATTAGAGAATTGATTCTATTTACTATAGCACCAAGAACCATAAGATACCAGGGAATAAACCTAACCAAAGAGGTAAAGAATCTGTCCTTGACGAACTACAGAACACTTATGAAAGAAATTGAAGAAGACACAAAAAGATGGAAGACCATTCCATGCTCTTGGATCAGAAGAATAACATTGTTAAAATGTCTATACTCCCTAGAGCAATCTATACTTTTAATGCCATTCTGATCAAAATTCCACCGGTATTTTTCAAAGAGCTGGAGCAAATAATTCTAAAATTTGTATGGAATCAGAAGAGACCCTGAATTGCTAAGGAAATGTTGAAAAACAAAAATAAAACTGGGGGCATCACATTACCTGATTTCAAGCTTTACTACAAAGCTGTGATCACCAAGACAGCATGGTACTGGCATAAAACCAGACACATTGACCAGTGGAACAGAGTAGGGAGCCCAGATATGGACCCTCAACTCTATGGTCAAATAATCTTCGACAAAGCAGGAAAAAATATACAGTGGAGAAAAGACAGTCTCTTCAATAAATGGTGCTGGGAAAACTGGGCAGCTATATGTAGAAGAATGAAACTCGACCATTCTCTTATACCGTACACAAAGATAAACTCAAAATGGATAAAAGACCTCAACGTGAGATAGGAATCTATCAGAATCCTAAAGGAGAACATAGGCAGTAATCTCTTCGATATCAGCCACAGCAACTTCTTTCAAAATATGTTTCCAAAGGCAAAGGAAACAAAAGCAAAAATGAACTTTTGGGACTTCATTAAGATCAAAAGCTTCTGCACAGCAAAGGAAACAACAAAACAAAGAGGCAACCCACGGAATGGGAGAAGATATTTGCAAATGATAGTACAGACAAAAGGTTGATATCCAGGATCTCTAAAGAACTTCTCAACACACACAAAACAAATAATCATATCAAAATATGGGCAGAAGATATGAACAGGCACTTCTCCAATGAAGACATACAAATGGCTAACAGACACATGAAAAAATGTTAATCATCACTAGCCATCAGGGAGGTTCAAATTAAAACCACATTGATACCACCTTACACCAGTTAGAATGGCCAAAATTAGCAAGGCAGGAAACAACATGTTTTGGAGAGGATGTGGAGAAAGGGGAACCCTCTTCCACTGTTGGTGGGAATGCAAGTTGGTGCAGCCACTTTGGAGAGCCGTGTGGAGATTCCTTAAGAAATTAAAAATAGAGCTTCCCTATGACCCTGCAATTGCACTACTGGATATTTACCCCAAAGATACAGATGTAGTGAAAAGAAGGGCCATCTGTACCCCAATGTTTATAGCAGCAATGGCCACGGTCGCCAAACTGTGGAAAGAACCAAGATGCCCTTCAGTGGACAAATGGATAAGGAAGATGTGGTCCATATACACTATGGAGTATTATGCCTCCATCAGAAAGGATGAATACCCAACTTTTGTAGCAACATGGACGGGACTGGAAGAGATTATGCTGAGTGAAATAAGTCAAGCAGAGAGACCCAATTATCATATGGTTTCACTTATTTGTGGAGCATAACAAATAACATGGAGGACGTAGGGTGATGGAGAGGAGAAGGGAGTTGAGGGAAATTTGAAGGAGAGGTGAACCATGAGAGACGATGGACTCTGAAAAACAACCTGAGGGTTTTGAAGGGGCAGGGGGTGGGAGGTTGGGGGAGCCAGGTTGTGGGTATTAAGGAGGGCACATATTGCATGGAGCACTGGGTGTCGTGCAAAAACAATGAATTCTGTTACGCTGAAAAGAAAAAAAAAAGTAAAAAAAAAAAAAAAAAAGTAATGCAGGTTCCCTGAAAATTGAAACGTCTTTTTTTAAAAAAATTCAAATACAAATATACTTGAGAAAATCTTATTTTCAAAGGAATTAAATATATTTTGTTAAAACAAACAAACAAACAAACCACCCAGTGTTTTCATTATATCACATGCCTTCCTTAATGCCCATCACCCAATTACCCCATCCCCCACCCTGTTCCCTTCCAGCAACCCCTAGTTTGTTTCCTATGATTAAGAGTCTCTTATCGTTTGTCTTTCTTTCTGACTTCATCTTGTTTTATTTTTCCCTCCCTTCCCCTATGATCCTCTGTTTTGTTTCTTAAATTCCACATGAGTGAGATCATATAATTGTCTTTCTCTGATTGACCTGTTTCACTTAGCATAATACCCTCTAGTTCCAGCCACAAACTTGTAAATGGTAAGATCTCATAAACTTTGTGGATTTTTTTTTTTTAATCCAAATGCTATTTAAGTAAAAGGGATTGAGAGAAGGGGGGATTTTCTTTCATTCTTGGTTACAAAATTATGCATTGCTTCCTGCTATTATAAGTCATTTGTTGCTTCAGTCAATACTGCCTGGGGCAGGCCTGGGCTTTATTTGCCATCTCTGTGTTTGAGCCCTGAAATGAGATTATCGATTTATGATCAGTGTAACTCCTGGCTGAGCCCTGAATGTTATGATACTCTAATAGAGGGTCTTGAGGAAATCAACTGCTACCCCTCCAGGCAGGATCTACATCTTGTTCATTTTTTTGTGTCACTCCAGCATCTAGCACATAATAAACACTCAATAAATATATGCTGGCTGAGTGACTGGATTCATAAATTATTCTTTGGTATAGATTTTAAGTTTCTCATGGATAAAAACTCTGTTTAGCACCTTTTTACAGTGCTAACACTGAATAATATAGAAATGATCAAGTGAATGCTCTCTTCATGGTTTTAAGATAAATGGTAAAGATAGTTCCTATGTTGCTGAAGTCATGGGCTAGAAGACACATGAATGTAAAAAATTGTCAATAATGAAAATTTATTTTAAGCCCCATGAATCCTTTTCCTAAGGAACCAACTTTTCAACCTAATCACGATTGATTTGGCTTTTTTTTTTTTAATTTCCTCAGCAACATAAAAGAATATTAGGCTCTCACATAGTCCCCATTTTAAACCTTTAACATCTGAAACATAAAGTAAATCCTAGGTATATAGGGTTCTAGGAAAAAAAAAAAAAAAAAGATGTAGTGTATTCCTCCAGGACATTAGTTAAAAAAAAAATCTATTATTTTATGTAACTGTAAAGGGCCTGTCAGGATGCCATTCAGAGGAGGTTTCCAAACAAGAAGTATGAATGGGATAGATAAGACAACCCCAGTTAGGCTGGAATTAAGATGCAGGTATATCTGGAATTTAGGTTTAGAAGAAACTCCTGTCCACTAAACTGTTCTCACTCATCAGCTGATTTATATGATGGATGAGGAATATCCTAAAAATGCCAAACCATATTCCCAACTAGGAATCAAATGCATACAGATAGGCAGGGGGAGCTAAGGGTGGTAGAAAGTAAAGGAAGAAAGTGTCAGGAGGGTCTTACACAATTTGTGAAGGATAATGTTCAAGAGGACTGAGATAGGCATGACCAGCCTGCCTCAGCCATGGGCCAGAGATTGAGGAGAGAGAAGCAGTCCAGTTACTACACCAGTCCTAGCACCACTTGCAACAGCCCTGCCCTCAGCACTTGACTGAACTCAGACAAAGCTCCTCTGTACTCAACTGAGGGGCCCATTGAATTGGGTATAACAGTGAATCCAGGAAGCTCTTCCCTTCTTACTTCCCAGACCACCACTTCGTGAGCCATGAGGACGGAGGACTTCTGGAGCCAGGCAGCTGGGCAAGGATCCACTCTTCAAATGGCTGGAGGCTGGTGGGAAGAGCCCCAGGGATCTGTGGTGAGTAGAACCTTGGCCTAGGTGTGTGGCCACATAAGTTACCATTTGTGGCCCACAGAAATACCTGGGGTGGACTTCTTAGGAATGACATGCATGTCTGAGTGAGTAGACCGGCCATTACAAAATTCTTTATCCACGTCCTTATCTGTTACAGAATTCAAGTTTAACTCGAAATGAGAAATCACCTATAACCTATATGCTGGAGAAACCTTACGACATTCAGTTTACAAGTTCTTCTATAAGACAAAATAGAAACAAAATTATAAATTGCTATATATCCTTGACTGACATCCTGCTTTATGGTTTCACAAACCATATCTCGTTTCTTTCTTCAACTAGCTCTGTGAGGAAAACAGAACAGGCATCATCCCTATCTAATAGATGAGGAAATTGGGTTAGAGAGGTCAAGAGATATGACCGTGATGACACAGCTCATGTTAACTCCCAATGGCTATGGAGTCGCACCAATCAGCAATCTCTGTGTCCCGTTCATCTGCTGACCCGTGAGTTACTAATCACTTGTTCTAGGAGCTCGTGAGTACTGATAAACCATAATTTTCAAGTTGGGAGACAAGTCAGAGGGAAGTCAAGCCTGCCACTCCAACAGAGGTGTGCAGAGACAAACTCGTCCCCTCACATATGACTCTCCCAAAGCAGTCTCTGCCTGCGTCTTCTCCTGTCCTTTGTTTCCCTGATCTTCTGACTCTACTTCTCCTTCTCCTCCAGACAGGTACCAAAGCTGTCCTGCTGTTGCTGTGTTCGGAGTATAGTGATGGCTGAGAGGAAGAGCATAGGGAGGAGAGGCAACAGAGAAGAAAGAGAAGAGAAGAGGCCGAGAGCAGTGTGGAACAGCAGCAGTCCTACCTACCTCTCCTCACTCTGTGCCCTTTAAAAACATTCCCACAGCTGTTCCCTTTTTAAAATGTCCTTGAGTCAAAATGTGTAAATACAATTAACCATGTGCAATGGTGTACTCACTAGATAAAGAGAACCGTAGCAGGTTGTTTTTTGTTTGTTTGTTTGTTTGTAGTCCACAGATAATGCAAGCTCTCTGCAAGGCCAGCCAAAACAAAACCAGAGGGTGTAAGACCCCTTAAATGCTTCCGTATGGAGTGGGTTTTTAGCATTTTAGCACTTAGCATTTTTTTTTCCTTCTTCCCCATTTTCAGAACCAATTGCCCTCTCTCACATCTTCTCTGTTTCTGTGAAAAGCAACCCACCCAAAGACAATAAATACCCAGTGCCAGGCAGGGAGTCCTGCAGTCAGTAAGGGCCAGCAGGCCTCTGGGCCATCGTTCACAACGCCATCTGCCCTGGGACTAGAAGATATCACAGAGAGAAATACCGCCCACCTGTGATTTTTCTGTCTTAGGAAAGTGGAGAAAATGAAGGCTGCCAGGGGCAGCTAGATTGGCTGGGACAGTTTGGCTCCTAAAAGCAGCGGTGAGAGGTTTACTGGGGTCAAGCAGAGTGCTCCTTAGTTTCTGAACCAAAACAAAAGTCCCCATGCTGGCACTTGTGAGCAGGTGGAGGCTGCCTGTGACTGCTCCCATAGCGCGGGGGACGGCACCCACCAAACGATCGAGGTCAGAGGGGCTGCTTGCTTAAGCCTGATTAAAGAGTCTGGACAAGCACAGCAAGCTTTGATTCACAGTGAGTGAATCAGAGCCAGCCCTCAGCATAGCTATTTGACAAATTCCGTTCCTCAGAGATTTATGGAGTGCCTGCCACACGCAAGGCACTCTACCGTGAATTAAAATTTTAAAGGAATTCTCACAACCTCTATTACCTTTGATCGATAACCCCTGGGCAGGTAGAGTTACTCTTGTTATCAAATGATGAGCTGAGGCCCAGAGAGGTTCTGTGACAGTGATGAGGTAGAGGAGTCACGGAGCCTGGCTGCCAGTCACCCACTTAGGAGGTGGGCAAGTCTTTCAAGCACTTGGGCTTTGGTTCTCTAGCTATAAAGAGGAGGGTTGATGGGTTGGTCTCTGTCAAAGACTCCTTATAGTTTGTTTTTATCCTTTGTAGCTAACATTTGTTGAGCAGCTGTTAACATGAAGTGGGTACCCATTTTATACACAGAGATATTCCCAACATTCTGCAATTTGTTAAGGTCCTATTACTGTCAAAGTAGGACCATACACATATTTAATTAGAATTCTATTTACATTCAATTTTACATTTCATAGATTTATATTAACTTATGCATGTAGAAGAAATAAGGGAAAAGTAATACATTCTTTTTTCCATCAGTTGGCATCTCTTGAGGGCAAAAATGGGTCTCATCTCACTCCCTGCTTTTAGGTTTATAGGAACTGTAGAGACTGAGCCAGAGAATCAAGATTTGTAGAGTCAGTCTTTATTGTTGTTGTGAAGTTAGTAAAGCAAGTTTATTGTTCTTGTTTTGGTTTTAATATAAAAATTATTTGCAGAGAGAAGACACTTTTTAGCCCAAACTCAGGGTGCCTCAGAAGGTTATACAAGTTTCCACAAGTAGGAACCTAAAATTGTCTTTTTAAAAACACCTTGTAAACAAGTCTCATGATCTAGATATTGTTCTCAGCCGTTATATACATTTCTGTTGTGGTTTGCATTTGTAAAGGATTTTATAATTATTTAGCTGACTCTGGTGATAACCTGCTAAATTAAAACTCAGCCTCGGTAATGGATGTTTTGACTCTTCTTGCCAAGTCCACTAGCAGGAAATGAGTGAAGCCCTCTGGTTGGGAAAGAACCTTTCTGTGTGTTTCTAGCAAGTAAACTGTCATCACATTTAATTGAGATTTGAGAAATGGGTAGCAAAACAGCAGTGAATGATGGTATTTGCAAATTAGTTGAAGCCAAGTGAATTTTTGCCTGGAGTGTTCCAACTGAAAAAATAAATACAAGGAAAATCAATGTTAGTGGAGAGAATCTTTCTTGTTTCCCTGCTGATTTTCCATGAATTAAAATACATGTATTTGATTTGGCTTGGAAGTCTTTGTCTTTTTTTGACCCTTTAAGAGAATCTGTCCAATCGGAAATAAGATGTTGATGTGAGATAAGATGTCCGTAGAAACAACCTTTGAACTCATGATACTGATCAAAGAAATGGTTCAACCTCTAACTTCCCTACTCAGCCCCTAAAATAGATTTTGTTCTTTTCCAGGGAATTATTTCAAATGCTTTCAAAGGGAGAAGAAAAAGAGCTTTCACTTTTCCTCACTTTCAACTATGATATGGACTAAATCATCAATACCCATTCGGGCCAGTAATTGACACTTATGGTTATCAATGAGCCTACCCAGAGCTCTGTTCTCAGTGCATCTTGCGCTTTTATAAAATTTAAGTATGTGAGGTCAATGCAAAGGTAACAAGTTTTGAAAGAATGTTAGGTAACAAAGGTTTATTTTATACAGAATCATCTTTAATGTATACATCTAGCAATCTGAATTATAGAATAGTTCTATCTCAAGTATAACATATGTTGAAGTTAGATTTTCAGAGATGTTTTGTATTTAATATTAATCTTTTTGAGAACACATTTTACATTTCCCAGATAGCATAATAGTCTGGCTTAATAATTACTTAAATTCAGCCAAACTCGATTTCTGTACGGCAATATGATTAAAAATCTGTCATTTCACATTTGCATATATAGAGAGGATATGCACACTTATAACACACACATATATATAAAGGTTAAAGTTTTCTCTGATCTTTCTCTACTTTGGGAAGTTTTACTAAATATCCAGCTTCAAAAAATAGTGGGATTTTTTTTTTTTTCCTATACCTAATTTGTCTTGGCCTGAATGGTAAGTAAGGAGGGAAAGAAAAGATAAGCCTTGTCATAAATGATAACTGATCTAACATTTCTTTTTCTTTCTTTCCAAGGTCTGTGGCTAGATTTTAGAAAGACCAACATAGTTTAATAATAAAAGTTTTCACTGTGATTCTATTTAACCCTATTCAGCTTTTATACTGTGGTTTGTATGTTTATAAAATCAAAATACGTTATTATTTAAAATTAGATTTACTTCCAATGTGGATATAAAAGTCCTCAAAACATTTAGTTCAATTTTCAGCAGTGGACTTTCAAGAAATACTCCTAAGCTTACATACCATATCAGGTATGTGGACTTGTCATTTTCCCCACCTTCATTAGAAACAGAGAAAGAAAAAAAGGGTTTGGGGGTGGGGGGTTTGCAAATTGAAACAGAAGTTTCAATTTTACATGTCAAGAGTAATTACTGGCCCCTGAAAATGCTTTGTTTAGTGATTTAGAATTTAAATTACCATGATTCTAACCCGCCCCAAATAAGAAAAGAGAAGCAAAAGGGAAAGGAATCATAAAAATCTCTGCTTGGTAAAGTCTTACTTTAAGTATTACCTCAGTTATTTCCAATTCCTGCATGACTTCCCAGCACTTCTGCATTACTCTTACCCTTATTCCTTCCTAATATGTTTCACATTGATTTTTTTTTTTAAATTCTCTGCTGACTGCACAGTCTGAAAATGTTTTGACCTTAAAGTCAAGGTCAAGTTTGCATTCCTGGAGTGAACAAGAAAGAAAGATGGAGGATAACTTAAAAGAAAACCATCTAACCAAGAAAAACCACAGAGCAAAAATACGTGAAGAAGGAAAGAAAGAAAAAGAGAGAGAGAGAGAAAACAATGTTTCTCTTCTGGGATTTCTTTTTCTTCGAAATCTGGCATTCACGGTGAGGAACATTAATATGAGCTGCCAGTAAAAGAAGTGAAAATTTTCCTCAAGTATTATTTGTGAAGGAACTAATCTGGCATTAAATATCATTCTGTAGAGAAATAGATCTGATAGAAGGAAATTTCCAACCATACTATTATGCTCAGGTACTATCTGGAAAAACAAGAACTACACATCATGGCTCCAAGAAAAGTTTAAATAAATTACTGCTGGAAAATATATGCTTAAAAAAGCCATAAGTTTGAATAATCTTCTGGAATTGTTGCAGGTTTCATAAAAACCTCATCTCTGTCTCAGGATTTAACTACGGTAATTTGACAGTTAACTGCTTAAAAAGATAGTATTTCTTGAAACATTCATAACTTTCCATTTATAACAAAGGCAGAAAAACAACCATACTCATAAAAACATATTTCTTCTTTTCCTGTTCTAGTCTAACACAAAGGTTTCACACAAGGAAAGCATTTTAAAACTTCAGGATGATTCATCTAATGTGGACACAGTGGTCTAATCCAGGTCTAACTCAATTGGGTATCTGGGAAATCTACATTTTATAAAGGTCCTCCATTGAAATGCAGTATCTCCCTAGAGAGGTCTTTTAATTTAAAGTCAGTTCTACACATAAGCCTTTTAATAATCTGTGTCTTAATTATGATGTGACATGATGTCATTCAGAAAGCAGTTTCAGTAATTGGGCTACGTTCACCTGGATTGCCATATTCAGCTTAGACATATCTCCAGCCATCAAAAGCACTCTTTCCTGAAGATCAGAAACCTACGTGTCTTTGGTGAACTGTACTGGTGCCTATCCAGCATCCATTCCTTCTTCCCCCTTTTTAGCAGAACCTAATTTTGTCCAAATAACCCACTTTCCTCTTTACGAGAAGAATTTATAAGTACTGACCCCAACTCCAGCAGCAGCCCCAAAGAAATATGACTAATTCTATTTTCATTGCCAAAAATGGATTCAGGAACAGGAATAGGAGCCAACTCTGGACAGAGAGATGTGAAGAGAGGCTACTAGAGGGTTTCTAGAAAAAGAGAAGAAGCGTGAGAAGAGACTTTTCTTCCTTACCTTGGTAATAGTGTCCATAAATAGATCACTTAGAACTGACACAGCCTTCTCAGTACCCAAGTGATGATGAAACCAACTCAAAGAACAGCAGAGTGGAGAAAAGATTACAAACAAACTTGGTATCATTGAGGCACAGTGTCAGCAAGCTCTGATACCCACCCTATGTAGGATTTGGTTACATGAGATGTTATTACTGTCATTTAAGAACTTAGGCATCTGGGTTTCTATTATTTGCAGCCAATAGCACGTGAATCAATTTCTCCTGGCTTCCTTCAATTGTTTCTACCTTCTGAGCTTAGGCATTTCAGAAGATTCCAAAGCTAATTGCGTACCCCCATTGCTTAACTTAAACTCTTCTGCCAGAAACATAGGGAATAAGATAATTTAACAAGATCAAAACAGTAATTTCTGGAATATATCTTGCAAGTGTTGTTTGGCATTTCCTGGTGATGTTTCCAGCCAGTGTCAGGCTGCTGACAAAAGATGTGAAGGACAGAGCATTTAAAGGATTGTCATTTATGCACCATGAGCTCACACAGACTGTAACCAGACTGTTAAATCAGATCGATATGAAGAGGAACAAACAAAATTTGAATCTGTCTTCACAACCTTTCTCAAACCTGCTGGCTAGGATTTCTTCCTTACCCCTCAGTTACATTTTGGGTGGATCCCACAAATTTTGGCTTAATTTTGGGCACGATAGAACTTTTTAAGAACCAAAAAAATCCAATTTAACCAAATGCCAAAACTTCAATCTCTCTTTCAATTCAAAGTTCCTCTCCTTCTCCCCACCTCAGGTCTTTTTACAGACCTTTCTTTGTCATCAAATGGCCCTGTGTGTAAGACAGATGTTCAAAATATCAGAGGCTCACAGAGCAATTCCTGATGTTCATGTAAAACATCCTCTAGCCTTTCCCTTGCAAGATCCTTGATTCCTACTCCTGGAAATTCCTTAGGACCCCTTGACCCTAAGCAAGCATCCTTCTCCTACAAAGTCCTGTCGAAACAACTTGTGCCATCTTGCACAGCATCTGCCTGTCCACAAGAAAACAAACACTACCCTCTCTACCATGCTCTTAGACTGTAGGCACAATTGCCTTTCTGGCCTCAGTCTGCCACTTTGCACATCTCCAGCCCTCCTCATGCCTTCTCATTTCTCCTAAAAAGAATCAGGCTCTAGTTCCTCTGCTGCCCAAACTCTATGGAGCATCCAGACCTCCAGTGCTGATTCTTCAATAGTCCATTACCAATTCCTGACAAAATAAGTTCAGAAATTAAGAGTACCGTTTAGAAATTTTTGAGCAATTTGATGTTACTATATAAAATATGTGATCAGCAAGATTTGTAATTTCATTTTTCTAGCAATTCAGTTCTATTAAATCTTATCCAAGTATGTGTCCATTGTGAAGCATTGCTCTTGAGGACACACTTAAAGTTCTCCCAAGACATTTCTCACATTCTGTAAGATAGCATCTACCCTGCCAGCAAATGTCTCTCTTTTATCTTTTATTGAAAGGTGTTTCTTGAAGTCTCCTTCCTTGAGTTGAGATGAGGTCACATTACTGCTTATCCTCCCATTCCACAGGGTTCTCTATTGCTGCAAATTTCCTTCAAGAAATTATCCTCTAATGAACTGCTGGGCTGTTAAAAGTGTTCTTTGAAGTGACAGGACTTGACAACTGGGCCACTTCTCAACACATCTTATAAGGAACAAATCTAGTACATCTCTTAGAATGTGAAACAACTGTCACTAGTTGCCTTCAGTTTTGGACTTGAGCCCAAGTTCTAAAGTGCTAGGAAAATTCCCATCCCACATCCTATCAGGACCAAGACTCCCACATTCTCTGCAGAACTTATTTTAGGCTTTGGCAGTCTCTGTTTCTATTTTTTGTGTTCTTTTCCCCTATTGAAACCTTCCAACTTCCTCATACTAGTTGAAGCAGTCATGACAATCGATCCTGCATTAAAAGTTTTAGTTGGAGTAATATATAATCTTTTGAAAATATTATACCCTATATTTCTTTTAAAGTTGGGAGAAAATCTTAGAGCCATGTCCAACACATTCAATTAAGATACAATTAATTTTGTGCATATCACATGTTCTCAGCAAATGAGCATTTTAAATCTTTCTTGGTCACTTTATTGTCTATAAACAGTTCACCACTTAAAGAAATCTTGTGGCCTATTTTGCAAAACAAATTTTCCTTTGTTAAATGAAGAATCATTTCCAAATTTTCCAATTACCCACATAAAAATGTATGTCCAAAAAAAGTATGTCCATATAACAAGTTCATTTAAAGAAAGATGTATCTGAATTTTCATTTATATCTATTTTAATATTATTAATACTTACATTATTTATTGGAAACCACATTTTAATAAAAAACTCTGAAAATTCCATAATTTCCTTATGGCTTTTTTAGAGCTTTGTTTCTTGCCATGACACTTCTGATATATTCATAAGTATGAGCAATTCAATTCAATTTTTAAAAATTCAGTGGATATTTGTGGAGTCTTTAATATGCACTATGCACTCTACTATACCCTAAGGGTACAAAAAATGAATAAAATATGGTCCTTCCCTTGTAGCACTTAGAGCACTGTAGATGAGACAGACTCCTACACAGACAATGCAGCACGACTTCATGGGCCATAAAGCAGCATGACCTGCAGGATTCTGTGGGAGGGAGTAGAGGGGAAGAGATTTCTGAGGAAGGGTTCTGAGGAACCCTTTCTGAGGAAGAGGATAACTGAACCCCAAATAGAAGGAGTCAAAATAGCTGTTTCAGTTAAAAACAAAGTTTGAAACATTCAGGGCAGAGGGTACTGCATGATCATATACCCAAAACTCATGAAACAGAACACAAAAGTTTTAGAGTTAAGTGGGGTAAACTGAGGCTAGAGAACAGAGACCAGGAAGTAGAGACCATGACTTATACTTAGGAGCATGAATAGGACTTAAAAGTTGTCACAGGCCAGGAAAGTGGCTCAAGCTCCAAACATTATAGTTTCTAATCTCTTTTTTGGTCTCATTTTGCAGTGATTTCTTTTTTCTTTTGGGGGAGGAAATGAAAATAAAATTTGTTGGGGCGGCTGGGTGGCTCGGTGGGTTAATGCCTCTGCCTTCAGCTCAGGTCATGATCTCAGGATCCTGGGATCGAGCCCCGCATCAGGCTCTCAGCTCAGCAGGGAGCCTACTTCCCCCTCTCTCTCTGCCTGCCTCTCTGCCTCCTTGTGATTTGTCTGGCAAATAAATAAATAAAATCTTAAAAAAAAAAAAAGAAAAAGAAAATAAAATTTGTTTATTAGGGATCTTAGAAGAATGAAATAAGGTTATACATATTAAAACTAAATGTTTAGCTTAATATCTAGCACACAGTGAGGATCCAATACAAAATAACAGTATGATATTTTTTTAAAGAAGTATCAAAATTATAGTTATTTTAATATCCTTATTAATATTCCTATTATATAGCCACATAGTTAATACATATATGTTACAAAAATGATGTATGTCAGTTTTACAAATATTACTATTTTGCATATAAATATATAATAGGCAGTTCTTTTCTATTTCAAATTAAATATGTTTTAATTTAAATTCAATTAATTAACATATAATAGTCTATTGATTTCAGAGGTTAAGGTCAGTGATGAATCCGTCTTATACAATGCCCAGTTCCCATTACATCATGTGCCCTCCTTAATGTCCATCACCCAGTTTTCCTATCCCCCTACCTCCTCCCCTCCAACAACCCTCAGTTTGTTTCCTATGATTAAGAGTCTCTTATGGGTTTGTCTCCCTCTCTGATTTCATCTTGTTTTACTAGTCAGCAATCAGAAAAAAAAAAGAAAGAAAGAAAGAAATCTTGTCATTTGCAATGATGTGGATGGAACTAGAGGGTATTATGCTAAGCAAAATAAGTCAATCAGAGAAAGAAAATTATATGGTCTCACTCATGTGGAATTTAAGAAACAAAACAGAGGATCATAGGGGAAGAGAGGAAAAAAATAAACCGATGATTTCTATAGAAGATCTTTCATATCAACCTTAGGTGAGTTCAAAGTCACATTTAAAAATCAGAGAAAATGACTACACTGGCAAAATAAGCAATAAATAAAAAACAGAAATAGGAATATTTTCTAGCTTCCTTCATTGATAAGGATAATTGTCTTAACTGATTTTGGCACTTGGTGCTTTAAAGACCATTTCTCAATAGTGTACATTTTCTAGAGCAACTTTATGACATATAGTCGTAAAGTGGATATCATTTTTTCTCTGAGGAAATCAAAACCAGGAGGGTTAGGCAGAACAGTCGTAAGTGGCAGAGAAAGAAGTGGGGACCAGGATGTTAAGCATTGTCAAATTCATTGCTCTTTTCCTTCACCACAAGATAGAATTTATGCTAATGAAATTCCTTGTCAAGTTTAAGAATGATCATTGGTACTGAATACTATAGGTAACATTAATCTACTGCACAAGTACCAGTTTTTTGGGGTGTTTTTTTGGTTTTTTGTTTGTTTGTTTGTTTGTTTGTTTTTAGGTACCAGATTTTTTTGTAAATTTGTCTAAACTGTTTGCCAAGCTTTCTATATAGATGGCACCTTGGCAATAACTAAATACTAATTATTGAGCACCAAGAAGTGGTTAATTTTTAATATCTTTTTCCACTGTAAGCAATTTAATCTACAAATTTTTTCTGAAGAACCAGCGTAGCTGCATCTCACAAATTTTGATGTGTGATGCTTTTCATTATCACTTAGTTTAACATATTGTCTGACTTCTCTGGTGAGTACTTCTTTGATCCATGGGTTATTTGGAACTGATGTGTTTAATTTCCAAATATATGAAAGTTTACTTGACTCCTAATTTAGTTACATTGGTCAGGGAAACATATGCTGTACACTTTCGTCATCTTAAATTGATAGAGATTTATATTAAGGCCCAGAAGATGATCTAGGTGCATAAGCCATGAGTACATGAAAGGTACATGTATTCTGCCATTATTGAGTGTAGTGTTCTGCAAGTGGTCATTAGGTTCAGGTGGCTGACGATGTTCAGACCTCTGTACCTATATTCTTATTGGATTTTGTTGTCTTGCAATCACTGAGAGAGCATTTCCAAACATCTAACTGAAATTACAGATTTGTCTATTTCCCCTAACTTCATATAGTTTTAATAGATTCCTACACATTTAAGATTTCCATGTCTTACTGGTGAAGTGTTCCTTTTATCATTAGAAAGAACTCTCCTGGGGCCTGGGTAGCTCATTCAGTTAGATGTCTGAATTTGGCTGAAGTCATGATCTCAGGGTCCTAGGATCAAGCCCAAGCTCCCTGCTCCATGGGGATTCTGGTTCTCCCTCACCCCTGCCCCTCCCCCTGCTCATGCTCATGCTTTCTCTTTCAAACAAATAAATAAAATCTTAAGGAAAAAAAAAAAGTACTCTCTTTACATCTGGTATGCTCCTGATCTGAAGGTACACTTTTATGTTAAGATAGCCACACCAGCTTTCTTAGGATTTTGGCATAGTTTCTCTTTGGCCACCCTTTTTCTCAACCCGTATCACTGCCCTGAAAGGGCATCTGTTGACTTCCAGAGTCTACTCAAGACGCAGAATTGGAAAGAGTGATGCTTCCATTCTTACTACAGCAACAACAGCAACAGCAACACAGGACATATTTCTCCTTTTGAATGTTATTCAATCTCATGGATCTCATTTCTTTCACCTGGAAGAACTTCCGCTAAAATTTCTTAGTGTTAGTTCTACTAGCGACTAGTTCTCTCATCATTTTTTTTTTTTTTTTTTTTTTTTGGTGAAAATGCCTTGTAATAAAGGTCTGCTAAAGACAAATGCTCTCAACCTTTACTTATGTAAAAATATCATAGTTTCACCTTCATATTTGAAAGATATTAGTTGTCTGTTGCTACCATAATAAATTACCACAAACTTTGTGGCTTAAAATGACAGAAATTATTATTTTACAGCTCAGAAGTCCAATGTGGATCTCACTTGGCTAAAATCAAGGGGTCAGTAGGGTTATGTTCCTTCAGGATGCTCTGGAAGAGAAATCACATCCTTATCTTTTCAAGATTCTAAAGGTTGTCTGCATTCCTTGGCTCATAACCATCTTCAGAGCCATTGATGTACATCTCTCTAATGTGTCTTCCAGAGTTTTATCTCTCTCTGGCCACAGATGGTAAAAATTTTCTGCTCTTAAAAATTATATTTAACTTTATGTGATTGTAGATGATCCACTTGGATAATCTGTCCCCCACTCCCCGGCACCATCTCAAGGTCTGTAACTCTAAAGTCTGCAAAGTCCCTTTTGTCATGTAAGGTAACATATTCCCAGGTCCTGGGAATTAGGGTATGGGCATTTTCCAGTATCCAAGCTTCCACTGTTTTGATGAAAAAGCAGCTACCATTTTTATCAATGTTCTCAGTACTGATATTATTTTTCTCTTTAACTTTGATTTTCAGAAGTTTGCATAGTTTTGTTCATAGAGATCGTCCTAGGATTTGTTCAGCTTCTCAGATCTGGAAGTTGATGTGTTTCTTACAATATGGGGGACTTTGGGCCATTACTTCTTCAAACATGTTTTCTACTCAGCTTTCTTTCCATTCTTTCTCTAGGATTCCAATTCAATATATATGAGACCAGTCAATATTGAGATCAGTCACTGAGACCACCATACTACTTGGCTCTAGCTCCCTGCCCAGGGACAAGATAGTACACCTAATCCAGAAACCTGGGCCCATGTTAAGGCTGACTTCTCAGGGCTTGTAGTCCTCTGCTATTTTTCATGCCTAGAAAAAGTTGTCTCATGCATTTTGTTCAGTTTTACAGTTGTTTTTAGCAGGAGATTTAGATTTACAAGTTACTCTGTCATGGATGGAAATAGAAGTTGCCAGGATTAGCTTGTAATGAACAATTCTACACTCTGATTTTAGGGTCAGAATAGAAAGTCTTCTCTCTTACATTGTTACCTTTGGTTCAATTCACCCACGCAATCTCTTCATGTTGTAACACTGATAGGAAATGCCATAGATAAGTGTAGATTGATTATTAGCCTAAATATAGAACATTCATTGCAATGATACATGAAATTTGTACATATATTTTATCCAACTCCACCACCAAGATTATTATGCTTCTTTGTATCTCAAGAAAAATATATTTTTACTAAAGTCTCCTATAAGCAAATTTAGAAACAGCCAAATTTTTGGTTCATCTCATCTATAATTTATATTTAATGCTGCCAACCTAGCAAACTACCTTTTACAGCTCACTTTAACCCAAAAGACAAATAAAATGCAACATCTGCCTTTTAGATAGCCTGTGGATGCAGTTTAAAGGTTTTATTAAGAGCAATCAACAACACAAAATAGGTCCATCTAGTTTACCAAACACTATGCTACTCTCCAGCTTACTAGTGTGATCTTTGACTCAATGTGCAATGTATGAGCATGACTGTGTTTCTACCTCAGCAAAAGCATGGTCTTTGGAAGCAAATCTTTTTTTAAAATTCTGTTTATTTATTTGAAAGAGATTACACGTAGGCAGAGAGGCAGGCAGCCGGGGGGTAGGGGGGCAGGCAGCTGGGGATGGCGGGGGGTGGGGGGGAGCAGGCTCCCCGCTGAGCAGAGAGCTCGATTCAGGGTTCCATCCCAGGACCCTGGGATCATGACCTGAGCCGAAGGGAGAGGCTTTAACCCACTGAGCCACCCGGCGCCCCTGGAAGCAAATCTTAATTTGAATACTGGTTCCATTATCCAGGACAACCTAGTAATGTAACCTCCTTCAAGTTCTACTTTCCCATCTGCGATACTGACCAAAACACAATTCCCCTACATAGTTATTGTATAATTTAAACATAGTGTCCTCTGCACCATGTCTGGCATAGAACAGATGTTCTTAAAGTGTTAACTCATCCCGTCTTCACACATCTACTCCCTCCTTAGCCACAATCCCTTAAAAGATGTGGTTAGCATAGTGAATGTCACTCCATTCTCTGTTGAATCCTCATATTCTTTTTAAGAAGTTCTTGGGTCACTGGCAAAGAATGAAGGAGCTATTTCAACCTTTTATCTCTTTTATATACTGTGGGTTAGTGTAAAACTTCCTTTGAGAAATAGGTCCCATTCTTTTCTTCCTCGCTTCCTCCCTCCCTCCTTTCTTTGAAAAAGAGATTTAGAGAAATAATCAGTCTTACATCCTTTCCTCACTATTATCTGCTTCTTTTTTAGCAGCAACTATTTGCAATAAATTTAGAGATAAGGGGAAATAATCTTCTTCCTCTTTCCTCCATTATAATTTCTAACCTCTGCCTATTACAGGGCTAAATGGACTCCCCAAATTCTCCTGCTACCATATATGATGCATTGAGGCTCCACTTGGCTCCATTTGGAGTAAATGAAGGAGTAAAAAATTTGTTTGAGAAGAGGAAGGTGAGTAATAACACTATATTATTCAGCACTAACAATAAGTCCAATATAACTTTATAATTGTATCTAAAGGTATCTGTAGATGCCATGTTGGTAGAACCCTACACAGTCAAAATGACTGAAAAAATTTAGAAACCTTCATTATCTCCAATGTACAAATGGGGAAATTGAGGTTTGGTGGTATCAACTGCACAAAGAAAAAAAATAGAGGAAGGAAGGCAGCCTTGCTCTCTCACAACTAAGAGATCTTTGGCATATCCTGCAAAATATATCCTAATCAACTGAAGCATTTTCAATGTGTTAGCAATATCAAGAAACTGTTAGAAGTAAGTACCTCTGAGGAGTACTTTTAATCTTTATCATATTTTAAATATTTATCATGAGACTGCAGTAAGTATAGATTCTTCATTCCCTCTTTAGAATGAGAATTTTTCATAAAAATCATACCTTTGAATTCTTATTTAAAATTCTTATTTTAACAATATTATTGGTATTTCTCTTCAGCTATTTTTCTTTTATTTCTCCAGGTTACTCATAGACTTTTAAGAAAAACATATTTAAGCCCAAATCCCTAATTTACCAAAGCAGGTAAAGAATAAAAAATATATTTTCAAAATGACACCAACCAACCAACCAACCAACCAAGAAAGCTCAGTTAATGCTTAGACAGTGTTTATAAACTAAGAGGAAGAAGAGTTATTAACATGATCTACTTTCAGACAAAGTACATAACTAAAGTTTAGGTCCAAGTTTGTTGTAGTTTGTTATCTTTTTAATTAGGTAATTTTAAGTTTATAGTTTTGAATCATCAGGAAAAAAAATTGCAACATAATCTGTTTAGAGCCAAGGCATGCTGCTGACACATTTAAAAAGTCCTGAACCTTTAAAAATAAACACTGCCAGTGTTTATTTCAAAACATCTGAGAACAAGAGAAATACAGTGACTCTCTGAATATTTCAATTTGGAACTGTTTGTGCTGATTCATCATTATCTGTGGATCCCCTCTGAGATACAATGGAGTGTGTTCAGTACCTGCCAAATACACAGATATGAATAATTCTGGAAGGAGGATCATATTATAAAACTTTTTTTTTTCCTACCTAAAACACTGCCAAAAAAAAAAATCTGGAAAAATAATTTTCTCTATAACTACATATAGTGGCTTTTACTTTTAGTGCTCATACAAACAGCTTTTTCAAAGAGAAAAATTATTTAACTTGAATCTGGCTGGAATCTTATTTCATTTCTTTTATATTTAAAGAGATTTTTTGAAACTTCCCAACACTTTACAAATTAGATTTGTAAGACTCTTTCCCTCTATCATCATAGAAGCTGATTCAGTGGTTTTCACCAAGGAAATGGGAGTAATGATTTTGACTTCATAGGCCAAATGGCTGGACATACCTTAGACTAGATAAGAAAGAAAATAGCAACATTGTTCTGTTAATTATGTGTTATTTCACAGATTATTAAAGTTTCAAAGTTTGTCAGTCTATAATTAGAAATATAAAATATTTTGACATTTAAGAATGTGTGTATAGTCTTACAAGTATTGTTAATGTTATCTCAATGCTTAATCAAATATTATGTCCATGTCTAGAACTAAACAGAAAATAACCCTCCACACCCAGAATTTTTCCCTCTTAAGCTCTCCAAAAGTATATATGCTGTTCTCAGGGTTTGAGATTTGAAAGTAGCTTGTGAGACTCTCACTTTCTTCATTTAATCCAGTTTGACCATGAGTGTTTATTACCAACTAATATGTGATAGATACCATACTAGGCCCTGGGAATGGAAACTGGAATATAATGACTATCATCAAGCTTGTAATTATGTACATGATAAATGCACAAGACACAGTGGGGACCCAAAGGAAAAACATTTTTGTTCGTACAATCATTGACTCTAAATATGATAGGCTAGATTTTCTTTTTCGTAATAACTTTTGAAAAATCTTTTTTCTCAGTCTCAACAAGATAACTTAGAAATCATTTTAAAATAGGACAAACCTTATAAACTTATATTAATACTTTAATATTATCAACTCATCCAAAAATTAGAGCATTTACAACTTGTATTTTACTCAAAAATAACACAGCTTTTACAAAGTATAAATTTATAAACATGTCTTTCATTTTTATAGTACAAGATAAAGTTGTTTAGGGCCCATCAATCTCATAAGTTAGAGTCAAGAAATTTGTCCATAAGAAATGATACCTAAGCTCCATAGGGCAGTTTGAAGAGAGAGGCTGGAATGGCATTCCAGCAGAGAGAAAAGAGTGATAAAAATCAGCAAATCAAAAATATATTCAGTTCACATAACTACAAATTGAATTTTCCTTTTTGTTAGCTAATGTTCCTCACACCAGATAATAACTTTTCTGTGAAAAATGCTAGACTGTCCTTCCATTTCCCTACTTTGTCTCAATTCATGACTAAAGGGAAAAATAAAAGAAAAATTCATGCCATAGCATGACTCTTCAGATGTTAATTAAAAATCCTCAGATGTAATTTTTTTTTCTGTCCAAACAATAATATTTTTTTTCTTGGAGTCCTTCTTTGATGCTTAGTTCCTACTTCTTTGATTTCAGTAACAGGTACATAGACTCAAGCACATCAAAACAAACATTCTTCCCTGTAGAATAGCTACAATTAAAACTACTAACAATACCAAATGTTCTCAAGAATGGAAATCATCTAGAACATGCTTATATTATGCTGGAGGTGTAAAATAGTGCAACCATGTGGAGTATGATTTGACAGTTTCCTAAAAATGTAAACATACCCTATGACCCAGCAATACCACTCTTACATATACAACCAAGAGAAATTAATGTTTATGTCCATTTAAAAAACTTTTTTTCTTAGAATTTATAGTAGCTTTCTTTATAGCCAAAACTGGAAAAATCTAAATCTCATTCATGAAATGGAGAATGGATAGACATCATGTATATCCTCACGATGGAATACCATCGGCTTAATTCTTAAACAAATTGATAAGAACAAACTACTAAGGCACCAATATAGATAAACTTCAAAAACGCTAAGTTGAGTAAAAGAAATCAGAAAAAAATCACATACTGCATGATTTCATTTAGTTGAAGAAGAGATAAAACTAATCTATGGGGATAGCAGAAAGAATAGCAATTTCCTCTGTGATGGTACTTTGCCTGCAAAAGGGCACCGTGGGACTTGCTGGGGGATGGAAATTATTTGTATCTTTATCTGAAGTGGTTATAAATATAGATAGATATGTTATAAATCATCAACTTGTAACTTAGGTTAGAGATATGTTATATATCTATACAGATACAGATATAGAGGATAGAGATATGTTACAAATCATCAACTTGTAACTTGAGATGTGAGCATTTTACTGTAGTAAACTATACTTTAATAAAGTGCTATTAAATTTTAAATAACATTCTCTATTAACCTCTCTGTGTTAAGAGTCTGGTGATGGCAAAATTCCTAAGTATTTTTATAGTATAACTTTTATATTTAAGAGTACCTTAAAATGTAAGAACAAAGTTTGACTAAAATTTTAATCAAAGAACAAAATCTCTTCATGTCAGGTCAATCCAACGATCAACTAAAAAAGACCGAACTATGGCTATTTCCTCTTTGAAAAGAGATGGTTGAAACTGGGAGAAGAATCAGTGTCAACATTAAGGTAAATATTAGGTTACCTGTTCAACTCAAACCTTGACTGAATTTACAAATAAACTGGTCTTGGTTTCAGTCAGAGAAATAAGCTCATTTCAAGTATGTTAAGAAAAGTGACTCAAGATATCCAAGAAGAGAAAATATCTGAGCCTTGCACAATAATTGGAAGAGGCCAGTGCTGGCACTCAGATTGTGGTCCTAAAGGACCCAGAAGAGAAAGATGACCAGCACTAGAACTTCTAGATTATCTATTTACTTTGCCTGGAAAAAGGATTGATTGAGGAAAGGAGCCATACTTACTTAGGAGCAGAAGCTAATGGACTGCCAGTGACCTTAAAGAAGCAAGACCAAAAGACTAGGGACAGGGTTTATTTCCCTGATAAATAAACTTTATCACTGGATATGGTAGTCTATGCAGCACCCTAGGGCAATTCCTACATTTCATCTGTGTTGCCCAATACAACCCTACTATTCCCTGAAATTCCGGATCTATTGTCTCAAGCAACAGGGAAAGCTCCTTCTACTTTCCACTTTCTTGTTTGTTTGTTTTTGTTTTGTTTTGTTTGGTTGGTTATTTCCTTACTTTTACAAGTGGCCTGAGAAGCAGGAGGCCAAGAAAGAAGCTCCTCTTTCACATGAGTGGAATCTTAGTTTTGATTCCTGATGGCTACCATTCTTTCATTGGGTGCAAAAACCATTAAAATAAAGAACCCTGGGGTCACAAGGCTAAAAAAAAAAAATTGGTAGTCAGTCATGTGTTATCAGCAAATATGTCATCCCTTGCTCCATTCCTTGTTACCAAATCTGTCCTTTCTAATGACTGGGGGAAAGCACCCATATGCCCACCACCTTGGGTTTAGTCAAAGGAATGACAGAAAATGTCTAAGACTAGGGCAATGGAAAACGTAGCCAAGACCCCACTTCTGTATTTTTTCTGTGCCCTGCATTCCCTTCTTCTGTGCTTTTCCATCACAGTCATGGTGTGAAGCAATGGTTTATTCCCCCTGCTATTATCACACAAATAAACCAGTGGATATATTGGGAAGAAGCAGAGGATCCTCAGTCTCTTTGCTCAGAGGAGTCTGAGATAAAGCCAAGAAGAAAAGGACAGTGAAGGCAGAAGTCCACATGGCATGTGGATATCCACCGCCTGACTTTTCCGAGGAGGGAGAAATTGGGGATTCAATATTAAGCCCCTAGATTAGAGGGATGAAGTAGAAAATAATTGACAGCAGTTCAGTTAAGGGATTGACAGAAAACCTGCAGAGACACATCCTGCTGCAGAAACTCAAAGAAAGGGATATGATTCAAAATATCTAGCATCTAGGGCATCAAAATGAGTGTGATGGAAAGAGACCATGGCCCAAAAAGTAAGCTTGCCCTCACCCTGTGATGACTATCCAGGGAACTTCATCAGGACCATTTCACATGATCCACCCTCAGATCCCACTCTAGCTGTGCCCGCACAAACAGAGAAATTGGCTCTGGCCTCTACAGTGAAGAGGTCTCTGTGTTAGTACATAGCAGTCTCTGTTCTGCATTAGTTTTTCATGTTCTCTCTGCTGAAGTGTTCTTCCCCCAAATATCCACGTGACCCATCCCTTCACTCCTTGAGTCTCATTCTCAAAATGTCTCATTTCCAGGAATGTCTGCCTTGACTACCCTACTTAAGTAATTTTTTTTTTCCTTTTTCAAAGATTTTATTTATTTATTTGACAAAGACATAGAGAGAGCACACAAGTAAGCAGAGGGGCAGGCAGAGGAAGAGAGCGAAGCAGGCTCTCTGCGGAGCAGGGAGCCCAACGCAGGGCTCGATCCCAAAACCCTGGAATCATGACCTGAGGAAGGCAGCTGCTTAACCAACTGAGCCACCCAGGCGCCCCCTAACAACCCTACTTAAAATTGCAAATACCCAGCCACTCCAGAGAGCTGCACTGAGAACTCATAACCCACCTCTCTTTCTTTCACTGTGCTTCCCTGCCCTTACACAGACTAGCGGACAATAGAATTCACTCATCCTCCTTTTTACTTCCTGTCTCCCTCTACCAGAGTGTTATCTTCATCTGCTTTTTTCACTGATGTACTCTCAGTCCCTGTACACTGAGCCTAGGACACAGCCAATGCTCAACAGATAATTTGTTGATTATGTGAATAAATAAATGAATGTCATAGACTGTCAGCTCTGAAGTTACAGGGACTAATGTGCATTCATCTTTGCCTTCCTTGCAATCAGCACCATACTTGGCACATGCCAGACTCTCAGTAAATGCTTGTTAAAATGAGTGAACATATGAAAAACTTAACTCCAAATTGAAATACCTGAATTTGTATCCTGGGACAGAGTGGAGATTCCTGTACAGGACAGGTGGTAAATCAAAGGAAGGCGGATATGATATTATGAGAATAGTAGTAGTAGTAATGGGGATAATCATAGTATCAGCCTGCTCATGGTAATATCAGTCTGTCAAGTGTGTTGTTTGTAGAGATTATGTCTGGTCCTCCCAATCACCCCGCAAGGGAAATATTACTTTCTCCATCATTGAGATATGGCTGTTAACAGGACTCAGTATTTTACCAACTGTTTCAGAGAGAAGGTAAAGACAGCTGGGATACGGGGTGCCTGGGTGGCTCAGTGGATTAAAGCCTCTGTGTTTGGCTCAGGTCATGATCCCAGGGTCCTGGGATCAAGCCCTGCATTGGGCTCTCTGCTCAGCAGGGTGCCTGCTTCCTCCTCTCTATCTCTGCCTGCCTCTCTGCCTGCCTCTCTGCCTACTTGTAATCTCTGTCTGTCAAATAAATAAATACAGTCTTTAAAAAGTTAAATAAAATAAAAGACAACTGGGATTCAAATCTGGGACTAGCTGGCCTGACCCTACAGCCAAGGCACCATTCTGGATAATGCACAGTTTGCTCCTCAACTACAAAAACTAAGCAGTGGTTTTCTTCCCAACACAGTTATGCTGACATAGGAGATTTAACAAGGCAGGCAGCTTTTACCACCAGATTTTAAAGCCAGTCAGGGCCTTTGAAATGGGCTAGCCCCGTATGAAAGCATTACTGTTTTCAAAAGCTAAGTAACATAAACATTACACTGAGAACTGAGAGGAGTTGGACTCCATGTGGCAAGTTAAGAAAAGCTTCCTAAAGGGAAGAGGTATCTAGGCAATATTCAAAAGAATGTAACCGATGCAGAAGGGGAAAGGCAATGCATCATCAGAAAAAGAAAAGAAAAATAGACCATGGAAAACAATAGTATTTAATTAACTGAAATGCAATCCTTCTGCACTTTTTAATTTATCCATTCACCTACCGTATGGAAGTGTAATTTCTAAGTGCAAGATGTTGTCTGGGCACTGAACATACAGCACAATGGCCACAAACTCTGCCTTCATGGAGCTTCCATTAAGATGGGGGGAAAGCAAAATCAAATTGGGGTGAACTATATGGCATATTAGTTGGAGTTAATGCTAAATATAAAAATAAAGTAGAGAAAAAAGGTTAGGAGTGTTGGGGGTTGTAATTTAACAGGGTGCTATTCTAATACCATTTGAAACTCACAAAGAAATTGTTACATTTAGGGGAAAATTGCCAGATTTTTGTAAGGTAATTTAACCTTGAGCACTGTTTGGCTGGATCAGATTTTCTAGCTCTTCAATCAAAGCCAGCAGTTTCAAGAGGGCAACGCACCCTGTCTCTGTACTTGAGGCTCTTCACCAATTGCTCTGGGTCGAGAATAATAGCAGAGCTCAAGCCAATTTCCAGTCTGGTGAGAATCTTGGGAAAGGAGATTTTTAAAAATATTATGCCCCAGGGAGTCCCCACAGTTGGTGAAAGATAACAGTGTCTCACAAGGCCAGCCAAAACTCTTGCCTGACCACTGAGTTCCGTTGCGGTTGCAGAGCTCAGACCTGGGCTGGAGAAAGAAGGAAAGAAGTGAAATAAAATGCAGATGGTGCACGAAGAACTTCATCATACTTGATAGGTCATTTCTAGAGAATTACATGATCAAGGAACATGGGAGAGCAGAGTAGCAGATGTATAGGGACTTCAGAAAAACCTTTTGTGTGGGGCTTTAAAATTACTTAGGAGCTTAATAAAAATTGACATCTATATGGATACTATCTCATGGTTGAAAAGCCAGCTGAAAGACTGAAAATCCTGTAAACAAATGAAAATAAATGGCTTGCAGTTCATACCAAGAGGAGGTCTCGGGGTTGGCATTGAAGAGCTCTTAGTTAGCGGGAGAGCTCCATGATGAAGCTATTACCCTGGGATAAATAGATTGGGAATGAAAAGTGCAAATGAACCTCACTGGCAGGAGTCTTTGGGAAGGTAGGGAATCTTGTACCGTGGAGTTGTTTGCATTCAGATTTAGAAAAGGCTTGCTTCTGAACATCTGTTTTTCAGAATACAGAGCAGTGTTGTTTGGGCTGGAAAGCCAGGAAGAGAGCGAGAACAGCCATGGCAGTCTTCAAGAAGAGGGGCTGCTGCAGGAGGGAGAGGAAAGGCTCTCCGTCCCATCAGGCACGTGGACGATGAGGAAGGAAACAAGCCACAAATACCTAAAAATGTAAATACCACGCAGAGTTGAAAATGATGTATCCCAGTCCCCCAGGGCAGAGTCATAGGAGAAAATGAAAGGATAATTATAGCCAAGTTCTTTTTTTTTTTTTTTTTCTTAAAAAAAACCGAGAACTTGGTCCATCAGTTAGACTAGGAAATGCTTCTTTTAGACTTCATATCCCTATTTCAAGATCCTGTTCAAGTGTTACCATGTTTTTTCGCTTTCCTCGACTCCTCTTCCGCACCCCTGAAGCAGAATTAATCACGCCCTGGATCCTCTTCCACAACATTTAAGAAATGCTTCCATTGTAGCACTAACTGCACTCTAGTTTAGTGATGTTTTGAGCTCTATTTAGTAGGATATAAGCTTCTTAAGGACTGGGTTTGTGTCTGATATTTTTTTACCTCCAGCACCTAGAATATTGACTGGCCTATTAAATGGTTAGTGAAGTGAATGGCATACCCTTACATGTTTACTTGGGATTTAATTATCCCAAGCAATTCTCTTGTTACCTTGACAAAGCCATGCTGCATTCCAAAATGAGAGAGAGTATGTTATGTAATGATATGAAAAGATGGCCAATATGTTCATTTTAAGAGTAAAGGGCAAGGTGCCAAGCACTGCATAGGTCTTGCTACCTTATATGTAGAATGGAAGAAAAATAAGGATATGTTCCTATTTGCTATTTTATTCCTAAGCGGCATCTGAAAGGATCCTTAAAAGGCTAATGACTGGTTCACTCTGAGACAGTGTAGTAGTGTGATGGAGATAAAGATAAACACACAATTTTTTACTGTTTACATTTTTACATTGTTTTGACTTCTTAAGCATTCATTCATTAATCATCAATTACTAAAACACTTAAAAATACTTCTTCCAAACTAATCATGTGAAGAATAAGCAATAGTAACAGTAATGACAAGAAAGCTGACAGGACTCCATGGCTCACTAGTTAAAGGAAAAAGTTACTGCCATGTATTGGTTGGCTAGCTGGTTTCAACAAATGAACTCAATTCCAGTTGGGGGCCAAATTGTTGTTGAAGAAATTAAAGGAATTTTTTAAAAGATTTTATTTATTTATTACATAGAAGGAGCAAGAGCACAAGCAGGGGGAGCAGCAGGCAAAGGGAGAAGCAGACTCCCTGCTGAGCAGAGCCCGACACAGGACTCTCCATCCCAGGGCCCTAGGATTATGACCTGAACTGAACACAGATGCTTAACCGACTGAGCGACCCATGTGTCCCGAAATTAAAAGATTTTTTTTTTTTTAATTTTCTAATGCAAGTCACAGTAATCACAATTCCTTTAGAGAGTTCACTGGATAAAGGTGGCACTTCACTCAGCTTTTGCTAATTGCACTACTAGGGTAGCATGCCTTAAGGATTCTCCATCTGTTACATGGAGCCCAAGACAATTCCTTAACATATTGTTAGAAAATCAATAGTTTAAATAATGAGACTCAGTCTGTCCTTGAAGTAGTGCTGGGTCCTAAAATAGACTTACGTGAAGTTTTCATTTGTCTAAACTAATTCATGATTGCTTCCCTGGCATTACTTTCAAACAAAAACTATCACGTTAAAAAAAAAAAAAAAAAAAAAAATATATATATATATATATATATATACACACACACATGCACATATATATATATATGCATCTTGGGCACACACACATATATATACAAGGTATTTACAGCTTGGACACAAGTCAAAGTATAATTTCAAGGAGTTATCAGACACAACTCCTACAAATACAAAATAAGCATGTGTTAAACAGTTATTCAACTCATTGAGAGAATGAACTGGGCAGTAAAGATGTTTCAAAGGAGAAGTAAAGAACAGGGGTTATAGCATGGAAGGAAAAAAATGTCTGAATAAGATGGGATTTGATACATAAATAAGATGGTTACAGAAATAAGAAGCTTAATAAATCCTATCAAGCAACAAAACCATAAATTTGGAGTTATATTTTCTACCAGGAAGAAATCATTTGTAACTCTACCAGATAAGAATCTACCAAGAAAAAGGCAACTTCACAGAAAATGGACTTTTAGTCAATTATTAGATATAGTCAAACAAAAGTATATTCCCCTGAATGATCAAATAATCGTCAGGTGGTCCTGATAAACAGCACTTTGATATGACATCAAAAGGGCATACCATCATCTCTTTGCCTTACTTCCAAGTTAGGTAATGTTTCTTAAGACATGTTAGTGAAAGAATGGTGTGAAATAAAGCTCCTGTCTTTGTCATCAGGCCTGGGAACAACAAGGTAATAGATAATTTAAGAGTAGGCTTTTTTTTTTTTTTTTTTTGATAGGATTCTCTGTACATATGAGTTAAAGAGAGAGAAAAAGAATTATTAATTAATCTGTTTTACAACTAATATGATGTTGGTATCACTAATAAAGATGATAATGACTTTGACTTCATGCAGAGATAAAATATATCGATAATCTTACATTAATTCCTTGAGATGAGGAAACATCCTCACTCACAAAACTACCATGGTGGTAGAAGAACATTTTCTTATATTCATGTAAACCAAGGATGCATCTGTAATACATGAAAATATCTCCATAAACCAATTAACAAGAAAAGACAAGTTTCCTTATTAATTGGGAAGCTAGAAGCTTTATTGCTTCAGAGTAAATCACAGGGTTGATCACCAGAAGGCATATTTTTGATGCATTCAATCCAGCCAGCCAGATCTCTACATTGTAAACAAAAGAGTCATACAGTAAATGGCAAAGGCTCAGCCAAAGCTCTTCAGGAAAAATCAGAGAAACCAAAAATATGGAGTTCATGTTGACAAAAAGATCATTTTTCAAAGAATAGTGTAATCTATATTTTTCCAGAACCTAATCCAAGATGTAATCTCAAGTATCACTAAGAAAAACTGGCTAATTTTTATAGGAATAAATTAGTCTAGGAAAATTCTTAGAAATGAATCAAACCAGTAATTCGTAAACAGACTTTTCACCCTGGAAAACCATGGGCTAAGCCCAGAATAAGAACAATTCTATTTATCTTCGTCCAAGACACTATTGACTTTTCTACATCTTTTCCTTTTTGCTTTGTATAATATCCTAAGGAATTTTAAGTTGGAAAATTTACAGTTGGCATAAACATTTTCATGCCTCCCCATAGGGATATCAGAGATGCTGTGCTTATATAGGAAATTTGCCCTTGAAGAAGAAGATGACGATGACGATGACGAAGAAGAAGAAGAGGAGGAGGAGGAAGAAGAAAGGGAAAAAAATAAGAGCAGCTGTTTATCCAAATATTTCTCTTATTTTTTTTAAAGATTTTATTTATTTATTTGACAGACAGAGAGAGATCACAAGTAGGCAGAGAAGCAGGCAGAGAGAGGGGGGAAAGCAAGCTCCCCACTGAGCAGAGAGCCTGACGTGGGACTCGATCCCAGGACCCTGAGATCACGACCTGAGCTGAAGGCAGAGGCTTAACCCACTGAGCCACCTAGGCACCCCACGTATTTCTCTTAAAATAAACAGATGATTTGAAAAGGAAAAATGTTTGTTGTGAAGAGAAATTCATGCAATTCAAATTATTTGAAAGCTCTACAAATACTATAGGGAAAAGAAAAATCAAGCTCAAATAGAAGTGTCTCCAATACTACTTAGTATTTTCTTTCTTATCCAATAAAAGTGAGTACTGTTGAGGAGGTAAGACAGAATAGGCACTGGAAAAAAAGTCCACTTAACATCTTCAAAGTAATGTCATGATTCTTTATACTCTCTGTGCCTGAGGCAGACTTTTTCTTTGTTCTTTTCTCAATTGGTCTCTTAATAAAGCCTGAGGAAAGACTATACTTTCCCATGAAGATAAGGCTATTAATTAAATAGATTTGGCAAATAAGACTGGGAAAGTAAAGTATTGGGTAGCAACCTTAAATGCTGAAAAGTTATAACTGTGACAGAAATGAGGGAAATTTCTGTGTTGGAACCCTCTTTAGTGCTTCAACTTCTACACAGGTAAAGCCCCAAGGATGTTTTAACAACAGATGAGTAGTAATTCAAACCTCAGCTTCGGGGTCTCATGGTTATGGTAGACAACTACATTTTTATTTATTTCTTTTTAATTCCCCCCAAAATGTATCCATATCTGGCCTTGATTTAAAAACAAAACATAAACGAAAGCTCCTGTCTGAAGAGAGGCTACAAAGGACCTAGGAATGCTACACAACAATGCTGGGGAATCGGGATTTTCCCTCTTACAGTGATCTGACTGGATGTGGAAAGACTTGAGGAGATAAACACTGGTTTGAGAAAAACAGGAGAAAAGGAAACCTCTCCAAGAAAACTTTTATTTACAGAGCCAGATGGAGCTACAGTTTCCCTCTGGCAGATCACCATTCTCAAAGATATAGCCGGGAGCTCCAAAGCTATCAAGGAAGTCTAAAAAAGAGGCAGAAAAAAGGCATACCTCAATGGGGAACTAGGAAGAAGAAAGTGGAGAAACTCACCAAAAAGGAAAATTCTATTTAAAAAAAAAATAGGAAAGTTTTCATCTAATGTGGAGACTTCATACATGCAAATAAGTGCATTGCAACTAACAGGTGGTCCCCAAAGGGCAAGCCACGTGGAGAGAAAGTTGGTTTTCTGGTTATTCAAATGAAGGCGTCAGATTTGGCTTGTGACCTTGAAGACAAGAAATGGCAAGAGTTCTAGACCATTAGAAGTCTAAAATAATGTTGCATGTCATAGGGGAGAAAAGGTTCTCAAACGTATACGGGATTTGATATAGTCTTCAAACTTCCAGAGTAATTTTATCATTCTTATCTTGGGCTTCACCTCTGAAATTTCATTCCTTTTTCTTATGTAATGGCCCAGCACACTGTAGCTTTCAGTTAGAGGCAGTGCAGTTGTGTTGTCAAGTCAAAAAAAAAAAAAAAAAAAAAAAAAGGACAGATCAGATTCTTGCTCTGACTCTACATTTCCACGTAATCTCAGGAAACCAAATCTTAAACGCTTTACTTCTTTTCCATATCCTAGTCTTCTCCCATTTCTGTAAGTGGTCCACCTCTTAAATAAGTATACTGAATCCTTAATTGAAAGACTTTAAGCCAATGGAAAAGATGGATTTAAAAGTGTTTTCAGAACCACTAAGGGTTGCTAAAGGGAAAAACTAAGACCAACCCACTGGAAAAGATTCTAAAACAAAATCAGATCGAGGACTTTCACATTATTAAATCCCACATCTTGGAAAAACTAAGATTCCAGAGTTGTTCTTTAAATGGAAAGAATGATCTTGGATACTCTTGTACAAATTCTATTCATAATTTCTTAAAAAGAAGGTAAAGAATTTATTCTAGCATTTTGGCTTTTCATATCTATGTCTTCTTAAGTCTGAAAGAAACATTTGAGAGAAGTACAATTTATTGTGTACCAGGAAGCCAGAATTTGCTTGCTGTAAGGAACTGCATGGGTGTGGGCATAATTTGTGAATGAAAAAAATATATATAACTAAATACATAAAACAATCGAGTTTTTCAGCTTCCTTCAATTTTTGAAATACAAATATTTCTTTACTTATATAGTTGCAAATTAAAAAATTCTACCAAAGTTTTAATCTAAATATAAAGATTGATTTTGAAAACACAAAAGGAAGAGGAGGAGGAGGAAGATGAGGAGGGGGAGGGGGCAGAAGAAGTAAGGGGAGGAAACAGGAGGAGAGATCCAAAGCTTTATATTTTCAAAACAGACTGTGATTCAAGTCCAATTTTCCTTTCCTAAGCCAGTTTGCTTTGACACTGACATAACCCGAGGGTGAGAACATGGAGTTTAAACATTGTTAATGAAGTGTATCAGTATCTTCCTCTCATAAATCAGCCTTGGTTGATGGGGAAAAGTGAGGCATGCAGTTATACCTGAAATGGCCACATATTTGGTACATGCAAAGGGGGAAAGGAAACTACAACTTAGGGAGCACTTATGTGGGGCAAGGTCCTTTACAGAGGAGACAGGAATTACCCTTACATTAATCTCTGAGGCAGCAATTTTGTCCTGTTTTTAAATAGAATACAGAAGCTCAAGAATGGTAATTCTCCAAGGTTTCGTGGCCAGTAGAGGCAGAGTCACGACTCAGATCCAACTCGGCTTGATGACAGATCTTCCTTCCTTCTGCTGGTAATCTGTTGCCTCCATGGGCCCAACTAGCTCCCCATGGACACTTGACTTCATCCAAGGTTTGGTAAGATCAGCCTTGCATGACTGGCAGCATAACCAGAAGAATTCTTAACAAATTACAAAATGTCAGAAGTCTTATAAAATACCAAGAAATCTTATACAATTCTTATAAAATAGAAGCTTTCATGTGAAGAAGGCACATACATGAGGGCTCCTTGGTTCTCGACAGTCTCCTGGACTGATAGAAATGCCTACCGACAAGGACACTTGCTTCTCATTCTGACACATATAAAGCCTCCATTATATTAAAGGTAAACTTTCAAGTCCAAGACAGATCTGGTCCTTTAAACAATATAACCTTATATACTTTAGTGTTTTTCACACTAAATATAACCTTCAGACATTCTAAGTAATATAGAATTTATAATCCTTTGTGCTCCCCAACCGAACTGCCAACCAAGTATCTTGGTAAACACCACCAGAATGGTCTTTCCTGTCCTGCCCATATTGCTTGTTCTTTCCCTTTCCAAATTAATTCAATCCGCTGACACTTCTTAGAAGCTTGTAGATCACTACTTTATTGTAGCTCAAAATCAAATGAGAAACTGATATAACTCATCTGGAATAATCTAACTTGAAAGATCAAAGAGAATCTGCATGAAATATGAATATTTCTGAAGAACAAGAAGAAATATTGATTCCACCCTAATATCAGACTTATAAAGGAAAAAACAAGACAGCCTGCACCCACCCTGAAAAAAAGAAGAAAAAGCTGTGGCTTATTTAACTTCAAAACCAGAATGATGGCTGCTTCCTAGAAGGGGATGATATCAATGTCTCTCACTTAGCATCACCACCCATAGTGCCGGTGTCTCAGCACCAATGTGGGTGAGGATGGATCATCACACTGACCCCACCACTGACCTGTTGAACCAGAATCTGCATATTGAGAAGTCCTCTCTCCCATGGTGACTCATGTGCACAGTCATATACATTGATCTATTGAGCTTTAGCACAGAAATATTCCTTTTATTAGACATGATATTAGAAATAGTAATCCCACTAAAATTAACAATAATATAGTGACAGGAATAATGATAGTATAAAAATATAAAGAATTTCAGTACAATAACAATTCCACTGAAGTTATATCTATATATAAAACTGATCTTTAAAAAGCCAGAGAGGATTTTAAACTAACTTTTTCCAAAATAAGCTGTGTGATTGATTTCAGATTTCTATTTTTATTTTTTTTTAAAGATTTTATTTATTTATTTGACAGAGAGAAATTACAAGTACACTGAGAGGCAGGCAGAGAGAGAGAGAAGGAAGCAGGCTCCCTGCTGAGCAGAGAGCCCGATGCGGGACTCAATCCCAGGACCCTGAGATCATGACCTGAGCCGAAGGCAGCGGCTTAACCCACTGAGCCACCCAGGCGCCCATCAGATTTCTATTTTTAAACTGTTTTGTTAACATTGATATAACCAAAGGTTGAGTGAATGCATTTTTCCATGTGTAAAAAGGGATAATATTGCCCAGTCCACCGATTGTGGTGAGAATTAAATAAGATAATGTGTGAACAGTGCCTGGTATATGGCAGGCAGTCAAAAAAATAGTAGCACTCTTAGTCACCATCATTACTAATGTTTGTGTCAGAGCCCAAGTAGATTAACTGGCCAGTTTAACTGGCTTCCCATTCAATTTTATCTTCTTCCCTGTTTTCTGTTTGTTTCTTTTTAGAGATGTGTGCATCTTTAATCACAGCAAAACTTGATTTTATAGTCCTTAAATTTCTAGATATATAAATGATGAATCCAGATAAAGGAAATTCTCCAAATATGCCAGACACTGGAATACAGAGTCTATATTCTCCTGTGTCTCAAAAATAAAGAGCACAATATTCACCAGCCCTATTGAAATGCTTCAGTTAAACTTCTCATGACAAAGACTTTCATCAGGTAACCATTCCCTTAGCATTCTCTCTCATGTGACAAACCCACCACAATCTATATCCATCACCATGGTTGCCATTTCTAATCCTACCCTCAGAACTGTGAGCTGTATAATTACCACTACGCCATATGAGCATCTGTAGGCTCCCTCGATACTAATGGGATGCAAAAGGTGACACGTGTATGGATTGTGTCAAGTTGTCACACTGCACAAAAACATGGTCCTAATCCCACAGGCTGCAATATCCACCTAATGATACACTCATGTCACAGAAGTACATAAATAGTGCTCTGTTGCCCGTAAAGCCTTCCTGGCAGTAGGATGAGCTCAGGGGGATATGTGTGAATGAGTGATCACATGTCATACAAGATGATTAAAAATGAGTAGGTCCCTTTTAGAGATTAGTGATTGTTAAATTATTTCATTCACTTGCTATTCATGATGAATAATAAATCACTCTCAGTGTTTGCTGTTCTATTCATTTATTACATAGGGATGTTTAGAAGCTAATTACTCTGAGATAGCCTCCCTAGCACGAAGAGAGTGAGGGCATGGGGAGTTTCAGCTCTGACTGCATTTTTTTAATGCTGGACCTGACATTTAGCCGTATTTTTTTTAGGGTTACCCATAGTTATATCCATTTCCTACTTCTCTTGTAGACTTTTGCTTAGCGTGTCCTAGGGTTTTACAGTCTGCTGGGGACTCCTTGAAAGCCAGAAAGTGCCTTACACTAACCTAGTAATTCCTAGAACTGTATAAATTAATTTTTGTTGTTGTTGTTGTTGTTGGTAGGTGTCTGGGGGACTCATCTCTTTATTGAGCATTTGTTAAACTCCTCACAGGTTGTGCAACAGACTCAGACCCTTCCTTCTAAGCTTACAATTAATCAATTTCTTCAGCCAGAGTTTACTGAGTACCTATTACACACTCAACACTTTGATAAAGATAAAAAGATGAAAAAGAAAAAGATAAGCCATGTTGTTGGCTCTACAATAGCCTAACATCAAATCAGGGAAACAACTAATACACATAGGTGATAAAAGTTTCAATAAATATCTATTTCACATGAATCTTGGGCTATGCACTCTGTGAGGCACTTTCACAAACATAACTTCTCTAATCAATCATAATGTTCTGGGATGAGTTTTCTCACCACTTTACAGACGAAGAAATTGAAGCTCAGAGATAAGACAGCCTTATGTTTGAACAGCTGCTCAGTAGAAGACCTGAGACCCAGACCTCTCTGAACTCTGAGCCCAGTACACTTTCCAAACCCCCTGTGTTCCAAATACATATATGGTATAAGTAAGTGCTAATTTATGAGGCAAAACTGAGTACTGTAGTTTAGAGAGAAGGGCCCACAGTCCTCCAGTAAGCCTTCATAGAGATATGGCCTTCACAGAGTGAGGCTTTGGAAGGTAAAAAAGTTGCAAGTGGCAGAGGAGGAAAATAAACAACAGAAGCAAAAGCTCCAATATCAAAAGCTCCATGGGAGGAGCCATTCCAAACTGAACTTGAGTGGACCATAAAATTGTGGGAGGAGACTGATTGATGAGGTTTTCCAGGCAAAGGTAAGCCAGTGCATGCCCCACAACAGAGAAGAGAGCTACTGGAGAGTATTATTTCCTTGACCAAATTTCCATCGGGTTCCCCTGCACTGCCTTCTCAACTAGGCCTCAAACTTGGCCTATGGGACTTGCAAAGTCTCAGCACAAATAGGTTGTCTATCTCACACTCTAAGAGACTTAAACAAGCACTAGCATGACTTCTATTAGCCCAAGCCCTTGTCCCTAGGATGACCATAGTCCCTTAAGTCTGGCTGAGAAAGCTCACACTGACACAAGAATTTGCTGTTTGTTTCAGTCAAAATATAATGACAGGCCCCTAATCTCCCTTTCTTTAGAGCATTTTCTCAAAAAAACTTGCAATTATAAATCCTTTCTCTGTTCCTTTGAGATATATCTTCTACAACCCAGGAAAATGGCTCTCAAGTGAGACATCCCTTTGAAATTTAATCATCAAAAAAGGTATGGTCCCTGCTGTCCAGGCTCTGTGGGAAGGTAGGAGCACAAGTGTGATTAATCACCAGTTGGCAAAAACAGATGGCCTAATCAAACTGACCACTACCACCCCCCAACATCCTTCAATACTTTTCTTTAATACATGCCAGCATTTAAAAACCTTTGTCCCAGTGGAAAAGAGTTCCATGTCTACTGGAATCTGTCTTCCCTCCTGAGCTAGACTGTAGAAAATCTGTCTTTTTTTCATCTTTAACAAACATTCAGTTCTTTTCTCTTTGACAGTATTGGGCAAGAGAAAGACAATAAAAGCAGCGTTAAGCTTGGCAGCAAGAAGTAGAATGGTCACTTTGCCTCTTAAAATCTTTCAGTGGATCCTTATCACTCCAGGTTAAAGCTCAAAGAATTGAGCATGGTACACAAGGTCCTTTAGGTCCGGACTCCTGCCTCCCATTCCAGACTCATCTTTTACCTCTCCTCAACCAATACCCAGTGTTATACCTAGCTATAATGCAAACCTGTCCTTCCTGACCATATCAATTTCTCATCTCCTTAATTTTTCAAAGGCTAGTCTCTTTGCCTGAAATAGTGGGAAAAGTAGGTAGGATCTATTGAGCATTCAAAGTATTGTAGACTCCACCCTAATAAATTATATTCATTAGCCATTAATCTTCACAATTTTATAAGATAGATGATCCCTTTTTGTACAGGAAGCAACTAAGGCACAATGAGTTGAGGTAAGTTGTGTAAGGTCATTCAGAATGGCAAAGCATCGTTCAACTTAGGGAATCTCAGTTGCACTCCTGACTCAACTTTAACCCCAAACCAACTACACCAATGTTTTCCTCTCCTCCTCCATTATTTTTACCCTACTTTGCTCCCACAGCAAAATTCTAGGCACACTGTAAAACCCAGTTCAAGATTCTCTCCCACTTGAAATAAACCCAATCCATCTCTCCACTTCTTTTATAATACTTTATGTCTTCCATTGTTATGGCCCTTCTTATAATGCACAGAGTGTTTTTTATCTATTTATGTCTCTCCCACCTTTGAAGGTGGAATGTCTGGTTCACTTTCATCCCAAGCCTAGTATTTGCCACAAAACATGCCATCAGCTAAATCCTGTTTCATGAATGCTTGAAAGTGGAGAGAGATAAGCAGGAGACAGGTAATTGGAAAAGTTGTGAGGGTCTAAGTTAGTATTGGCAGACTTACTTATTTGTTACATAGGGTTATAAAGAAGAGGAATAATGAAATTGATCTATTTAACATATATTAATTGACCCTCTTCTGTGGGCCTAGCTAGCACAGTGGTGAGCACTTGGATGACACTGAAGTTTCCAGTATGTTTACTAGGAAAACAAAGACCATTGGCAGGAACTGGGAAATCCTTCCAGAGAAGCAATTTTGTTGTAGACATGTATCAGAGAAAAAAATTGGTTGTTTAAATTGATGATTTACAACATCTTTTGAGGTGAGCACAACTGCATTTTTCTGTTTTATTTTTATTTTTGGTTTATTTCTTCCAACAAGAAGGAAGACAGGTACTTCTCAATTATAGAAGTAAAGTTCATTTCAGCTGGGTTGATTTTCCGTAGGTGGCAACATAGAAGAGTGGTTTTGAATGAACATCGGTTTGGTGTCTATGTAATCAAGATTGCAGTGATATTAGTGTTTCAGGGTTCTCACCATAAAACCCAAATTGTTTGCAATTTTGCATAAATTTACATGCCAAATTAGGGGAGTCTTAACCCACATATGTAGGAGGAAGGGAAAAGAAATTAATACAGTTTGTATAATTATATTCAAACCCAAATTAAGAGACTGTTTTGCATATTATATGCAAAGCCGTTTAGTAAATCTATCAATTTAATCAAGCTCTAGGTGAAGGACAGTCAGCTCCAGTCAGAGGTGTGCTGACAGATGTTTTGAGAACTAGCTCTTGGGGAGAAAACTCATCATGATATGTAGAGTTTGCCAATTTCTGTGGTGAAAATATTCCCACACCTTGGACAATTTCAAGCTATCAATCTATTATAATGGAACCCTAAGTGAAAAAGAGATGTGTGTATTTGGCTTTCAGGAGCTAGTATACATGGGTTCCAGCACAACATAGGCTTCATCTAAAGATTCAAACTTTACACATCTCCCTTAGTGAGCTTTTGAACTTTAGAGCTTCTTCTAAGAGATGGACTCTCTAATGGGTGAAAGCAACATCAGTATCTGTGTGATATGGTATTGCTAAACAGTGAGCCATGTGTCTCTTGAATTTGGGGGAACTTATGGCTTCTTTAGGGAAGAACCAGAACCCAGAAGTACAGAGAATCAATGATACTCCCTCATGGAATGGTATGCGAATGAAGGAACACTTGCCAACATGTTGAGGACTGAATAACTCCATGTTGGAACAATCCCCTCAAGCCCACCATTCCTCTGTAGTTCTAAATATGGGCCAGGTGAACACAGATGCCCAGGTTGCTATAATGAGAAAGCAAATACCTGAGAGCACTATAATTACCTGTTTACATGTTTTGCCTTCCCTAAATCTTGAACCCCCAAGAGTATCAGCCATGTCTTATTCAGCATTGTATCCCCATTAAGTCTCTGACACACAGTGGATACTGGACTAATGCCTATGGTGAATGAGGAAATGAATAAACTTACAGGGAAAAAGTTACTTTTAGGACACCAGCACTGCTTACTTAACTGGTACACTGTGAGGGTAACACAATGACAGATGGAAAGCTTTTTGAAAAATGAAAGAATTAAACAAAAGCTAGATATTACTGTTATTATTATATCTCAAAAGAATCTGCTATAAACTAATTAGAGCAATATGGAGTTTTCCAGTCAGGATATTGACAATAATCTCCTGTAGATATAAAAGCCTCCTGGTCATGTGGCAAATGCCTTGAGGTGCTACCTTCTAAATTATTGTCGAAACATGATAGATTGCCAGTTTTAGAAGCTCATTGGGTAAAGTACCTCAGCCTCTGGGAAAATAAGAAACTTTGTGATGGTGTTCTAAGATCCATATTCTGACATAACTCTTCTAGAATGGGTCACTTGTTGCTTAGATTATTTTCCAGCTATTTCTTTTAAGCTTCTAGTGAATATATACTAAGGTCTACTATATTCAATTTGTCCAACAGCAGAGTACCTGGACTGTTGGCCACAATTTGTTGGTCAGTCATTACGTATTACCTCAAAGATTTTCAAAACTAGGCATTAAGCAGGTCAGAATGATCTAGGAAACTTTTTCACACTATACATATTACATAGAAATTCCAAAAGGCCCACAATGTGATGCATCCTTTTCCTCCCTACAGACTGGGGGGAAAAAAAAAATCACTGTTTCAGTGGGATGTGTGTTTTATCCCTCAGCTGTGGTGGGATAGAAAAACCAAGAGACTGAGGACCACAGATCTGAAATAATCTGAGGTAGGTGTTTACAGAATGGGTTCATACATAAACTAGAATATTAGAGCTAAAAGGGATCTTTAAGAAGATATGTGGGGCGCCTGGATGGCTCAGTGTGTTAAAGCCTCTACCCTCGTCTCAGGTCATGATCCCAGGGTCCTGGGATAGAGCCCTGCATCGAGCTCTCTGCTCAGTAGGGAGCCTGATTCCTCCTCTCTCTCTCTGCCTGCCTCTCTGCTTACTTGTGATCTCTGTCAAATAAATAAATAAATAATCTTTAAAAAAATAAATAAATAAAAGAAGATACAAAGTCTCCTTTACCTTACCTATGGGTAACCGAGGCCCAGAGAAATCAGGCAGTCAGCCCAGGTTCAATGCTGACAGTCAGTGTTTTTATATCTGTTTATGCCATCATTCTCACTGATGGTTCTACCACAATAGACATCACAGTGCATATTACCAAGAGTATGGTATTTAAAACCTTATTTTATCTTACATACTATCTTAATTGGTGCTCAGTCTGTTTACACATTTGTTAAATTAATAACAATTTTAAAATTTGGCATTAATTTCATTGCCTTTCTTTCAGGTGTTTATCTCCTTGACCTAACTTCCTATTCCATAGCAATATTAGCCCCACATATTTTATAGAATCCCAACCTACTATCACTATTCAGTGAGTGGTAGCATATTGTATCTATTAAGAACAGTGTTATTTGCTGAAGATACAGTACCACACTGGACAGACAATGCCCCTATCTTTAAAGAACTTACAATCTAGTGGAGTGGTCATACAAATAAACAGATAATTATAACACAGAATATAAGTGCTATAATGGGAGAACTACAGATTTTTGTGGGAACTCAGGAAAGGGACATGTATTTATTACCTATGTTGTAATACAAATTATTCTAAAACTTAGTGGCTCAAAAGATTAAACATTTATTATCTAATAAATTATTTGGATCAGCAACCAGGCATGACTTAACTACTTTCCTCTGACTCACTATCTCCCATAAGAGAATGCTGTCAGCTAGGACTCAAGTCTAATTTGAAGGCTTAATTGGGGATGTGGTGTCATGTGTTGTCAAACTCACTTATGTGACTCTTTATAGGTCTCAAAAGATTTGTTTTCAAGCTCATTGCTTTGGTTGGTTGCAGGCTTCAGTTCCTTAACCATGTGGGCTTCTCTATAGATGTTTGAGGGTCTCTGGCAACTGATGGTCCAAGAGAGGGAATCAGAGACTGAGAGAGGAGTACTAGAGACAAAAGTCAGTCTTTTTGTAACCTAATCTTGGAAGTGACATCTTGGGGAGAAAATGCACACCCTTCTGCTACATTCTATTCATTACAAGTCACTCACAGTTCCAGCTATATCAAAGGGAAAAGACTGCATAGGGACATGAATACCAGCAAGTAGAGATCACTGGGGACAACTTTAAGACTCCTTACCACAGATACTCTAAATGGGCAGGGACTGTCAAAGGAGATCCTGGTTCCCCAATCCTGGGAAAATGGCATCTGAATGAACTTGAAAGAGTGAAGGCTGAACAGAAGAGGCCAGGCCAGAGACGTTGCATGGGTGCTGGAATGTGTGCATATATATGTACACTCACTCAAGGAGGGGTAAGGGAGCTCTCCTGGGAAAAGGATAGTCCGTTGCAAGAAAAATAATGGTGAGAGCAAGCAAGTTTATTGTTCTTGGAGCACAGAGGTATATCTGGAGGTGGACAGTGATAAAGAATGAGGCTGTTGGACAGGCAAGCCAAAGGATGGGTCATGACTTCATCTGCTTGTTTTCTTTGATTTCCACTGTTTTTAATCATTAGGTGATTATAGATTATTGAAAGATATATCAGTCAAGATGTTTCTAAATGCAAGTAAGACAATCTTCAACTAACTTAACTAAGAAGGAAACATATTAGTTTGCATAGGACTCAATTTCCAAGGATGACTGACTCAGTAGCTCAAGAAGAGTCTTTCCTATTTACCCACTCTGCCATCCTGAGTGCCATTCCCACTAGTGTCACTTCATGGACAACAATGGTCCATGAAAGAAGAGAGACACTCTTCCTGTATTTCCTACTTGAGATGGGGAAAATCTTTCCCAGAAGTTCCCTAGATTTTCACCCCTCACTTCTCAGTGGCCAGGATCAGGGCATAGTCTGATTCCTGAGTGAGTCAATAGCAAGGGGAAAGGAATTACTTTGACTGGCTTGGGTTGATCAACCAGGATGGGACGATTTGGCATATCACCCAAAAGCACATAGTAGAGAGAGCCAGATACTTATACTAGATTGGTTTAGTCCTTCCAAGAATTCTTTTCACTGTGTGTGCTCTAGGTCCCATGCCCTAGACTCCAACTGAAGATGGTTCAAGCATCAGCCACGTAAATCTGCTTCTACATTAACTATAAAACTGCTTTTGAAGGCATTTTTCTTCATATCATTTGAGGTATTTTGTGGAAAGCCTTGCATAAGAAGTAACTTTTAAAATTAAAGTTGAAAAATAATTTCTGAGGATAGTATGCATCTTCCTTCCTGAGAACAAGAAATACGGAGCTGACCATTGCTTCCCTTCTACAATGGCTGCCAGGAAACTCCAAGCAAGAGCTGGAACCACGATCCTCCATTAACAATTATAAATTACTGAGGAATTTACTTCCTGCCTGTTTTCTTGGACTTTGTTTTGTTTCTGTATCTCTGCAACCCAGACATCAGCTGATGCCTCCAAGCCTCTGGCTCAGAATCCTCCCTTTCACCTTCTGTTGCCAAGGCTTGTTTTCCTCACTGGTTGCCACCAGAAACACAAAAGTAAGCATTTTCGGAAATGTCTTACCACAGATGTCTATAAGTGATGGAGCCAGAGGGAAAACCCAGGTGAGACAACGCACATCGCTTAGAAATTTCACCCACCTGTATCACCAACCCATTCCTGTGCTCATCTCAATCTCTTGAATCTCTTTAGGAATAACACATATTTCTGTTCTTGGCCTGTGCATAGCAGCTCAAGAATCATCTTTGGTTATTTAGGTATGCCTTTGGGATATCTCTTTCTCCTGTGGGCAGATCATCAACGTACTCAAAAAACAGTTCTCCCCCAAGAAAAAGCCTAGTGGTTAACATTTTCTCCAACTTCTTATACATATATGTGTTATTAACAAGTTGTGTGTGTTTTCCTTTTTAAATCTCCAAAAATTCTTTTCGGAAAAGGCAAATTATAAATAAATTTAGTGAAGCTATCTAAGAAATGGTATAAAGGGAATCACTGGCTGCAAAAAATGAACTTGCCCGGAATTACAGAAAGGATGTATCTAACCAAAATGTTCACACATGATCTGTGTGGCTATGCCACATACGGATCTCATTTTCCTACTCTTCTCCTACCACTTATCTCTCAAGTATTTAGGGATCACAATTGCAATAACTACTTTTACATTACGAACATAATGTAATCTATTTGAAACATCACATACTTCACTCTGCTACCATACAACACAACAGTCAAGAAAGACTCCTTGACATGATATTTAATAGTTATGCGATCTCGCCATGGTAGAAAGAGAGGTTTAGAAAGATGCTGAAAAGGATACCTAACCCAAAACTGTATTCTTGAATTATTCATTTTGCCACAATGTAGCTGGAAACTGATCCCCACAGGTCTCCTTTCCACTGTGCTTCATTGTTGCTTTGGAGACTTCAGCTCAAGTCCTTGCTATTCACAAACCTTTTCTGGAACCCAGCATGAGTATGCAAAGCCATCAATAATTTATTTTTTTTCCACTTTGGGTGGTGATAATGTTACTGTATCAGCACAAAGATGATCCAGGTGAATAATGCTAACAATAAGAGCGCTACCTTAGATGTCCTGAACACATTTCCTCCCTGGAGTGCAGAATGTTCTTCTATCTATTGGCTCATTTTTCCTTTCAAAAGAGGCAGATACTGTTATATTATTAAGTTAGTAGAGAAGCATAAAGGTTTAAGCCACAGCCATCAGCAGAAAAGGTAGGATTAAATACAAAAATGCATAAGGTCTAACTTAATAATCACCATATATTGAAAACAGAAGTTGTGTTTTCTCCTTCTTCTGAAAATCCTCAGTTGCACAGTGGAAAAAAAATCAATAAATACAATAAATGAACATTGGCATGCTCTTTACACTTTACCAATGTTCCCTGTATATTACCATATCTAATCCTCAGCACTGGCCTGGGCAGGGATATTTTTTAATCTCCATTTTCTAGATGAAATTGAGGCTCAGAGAGGTGAATTTACTTGTCTGAGTTTAGGGAACTGGCAAGGGGTAAAGCCAAGACTCAAGTCAAGATCTTCTGACTCTAAATTAATTCTTTTGTTGTTATACTTCTGACTAGCAATTGATAAAAGGGAATTTTATCCACATATCAAACCAGACAAGAACTCATAGGGCTTTATATTGTTGTATAGGATAAGAAAATAATTCACTCAGACCATAAAGGCTTTAGGCTCAACTGGAAACATGAAAACAACTTCACAACAAGGTCTGGTTTCATTCAAAATAAACCTAATGATATGTGCACGCGCGCACACGCACAGACACACACACACACACACACACACACTAACATCAGACTTACTTGACCCTGAAAACATCTCTAAGTTTCTTCTCTGCTCAAGAATGGTCAGTCTGAGTCCTAGAAAAAGAAGGCAGACCATTTAGAAGACTAGAAAGAGATGTAAATCAGGTGTAAGCATGATTTTGCTATATAACTGTTTAAGCTGAGACATACTACCAAAATGCTAAATATTAATTATGCTAGGAATGAGGAGATTCAGCACGGTTTGCTATTTGAGAGGGTAAAAGGGAAGGCAACTTTTAACATTAGCACCATTGGAGCCATAAGGAAAAGGAGTTAATACAAGCCGTCCAGCTGATGGACATTTCAGGATCATGACAGATCTGTGCTCACTCTGGGGATCTGGAGGCCAGACACTGAGGTAGAAAGAGAAGGCCAGGCCTCTACTCAAGTGCTCACAGAATGATGCGACAACTCAACTGTCTACTGGACACCTTCTGAAGCCAGGCTTGTCCTAGAGCCTTAATGCTAGTCACCTCCTCCCTTCCTCATGAGCCTGGAGAAATTACCTCGTTCTGCTGCTGAGAAAACTGAAGACCAGAAAGGCTAATTCTTCCCAAGTCCTAAGACAGGAAGCAGTTGACTAGGGAATTTCAGTATAAGATTGGGCTCCTCCTCATCACACCCCTCTGGCCAGATGAGGTAGGGTTATTCCATTGAGCAGTATAACACACCAACTGAAAGCTTCAGGGTGCAGCGAGGTGACAAAAGGGAAGAGAAAGGATCCATAAGGGCTCTCCCTACTCCCTGATTCCCTACACTCTCAGTCACACACCACTGCCCTTTTCCATGCTCCTCCCCTCACCCAAGTACTGAGGGAGATGAGGAGTAAAGAAGATGGTCAAGCCCCTGCCTTGCTCCCCTCTAACAATTATTATTCATGACTAGGGAGAGTGACTCCAGCCAGGGTCACCACAAGGTGGCTTTCCAGGGGGCCACCTTGGCAGGCACCACCAAAAACCCTGCGATGTGGCCTCTCAGGCTTCCAGGCACATGTGGAATGCATTATGTTTCTAATCTTAACACTGCCACAGCTGAGTTCAAATAAGGAGTTTGTGAGAGAAACTATCCAAATTAGGAATCCGACGTGGGCACAACAGATTCGGCCTTCAACCTCTCCAGTGCACCGCCAACATTTTTCTCCTCTTGCCTGATACTGCCCTTTAAGCATCCTGTTAGCTGACAGAATTTTTCACAAGGCACCCTCTGTTTGGAGAGAACTTGTACTGGGTTTATTTATAATTGTCCTATTTCCACGCATCAAACTTGTTATTTTCACTGCTGCTTTTGTTATTGGGAAACATTCACCTTCCCTCGCCAAAAGACTCTGGTCCTCTGGTCTTTATTTTCTAGAAAGATCGCCAGGCCCCTGAATCTCATGATCTCACTGGCTGACTATATCAGAGTCACTACCACCTCTGCTGGAATTAAAGCAGATACTTAAGTACGCTCACTCTTTACCAGTACCTCCAGCTGTTCCCCCAAATCTCTGAACTTGGGACAAAGAGGATTCCTTTCCCAGACATATCTCATGCACCTTTAGCAGGGGTCCTAGGCTGGGGACCTACCTCAGTATCTTCCTTCATGCTGCAAACCCCAAGCTTCATCCAAGTTCCTAATTTACCTCTCAAGGCTAGGGCATCTCCTTAATGAAAAGACATCCAAGTCAACAGTAATAAACACTTTCACTATCTCTGTTATTTCTCACAAAAACCCTATGTGGAAGGTACTATTATTTTAACTTTCTAGTTGAGAAAACTGAGCCACAGAGTGACTACAAAACTTGTTTAAAATCACATACCTGTCTTGTTAATTTTGGCCATTCTAATTGGTGTAAGGTGATATCTCAATGTGGTTTTAATTTGAATCTCCCTGATGGCTAGTGATGATGATGAACATTTTTTCATGTGTCTGATAGCCATTTGTATGTCTTCATTGGAGAAGTGTCTGTTCATATCTTCTGCCCATTTTTTTGATATGATTGTCTATTTTGTGTGTGTTGAGTTTGAGGAGCTTATTATAGATCCTGGGTATCAACCTTTTGTCTGTACTGTCATTTGCAAATATCTTCTCCCATTCCGTGGGTTGCCTCTTTGTTTTTTTGACCGTTCCTTTTGCTGTGCAGAGGTTTTGATTTTGGTGAAGTCCCAAAAGTTTATTTTCGCTTTTGTTTCCTTTGCCTTTGGAGACATATTTTGAAAGAAGTTGCTGTGGCTGATATCGAAGAGATTACTGCCTATGTTCTCCTCTAGGATTCTGAGGGATTCCAGTCTCACATTGAGGCCTTTTATCCATTTTGAGTTTATCTTTGTGTACAGTGTAAGAGAATGGTCGAGTTTCATTCTTCTACATATAGCTGTCCAGTTTTCCCAGCACCATTTATTGAAGAGACTGTCTTCTTTCCACTGTATGTTTTTTCCTGTTTTGTCGAAGATTAATTGACCTTAGAGTTGAGGGTCCATATCTGGGCTCTCTACTCTGTTCCACTGGTCTATGTGTCTGTTTTTATGCCAGTACCATGCTGTCTTGGTGATCACAGCTTTGTAATAAAGCTTGAAATCAGGTAACGTGATGACCCCAGCTTTATTTTTGTTTTTCAACATTTCCTTAGCGATTCGGGGTCTCTTCTGATTCCATACAAATTTTTGGATTATTTGCTCCAGCTCTTTGAAGAATACCGGTGGAATTTTTATCAAAATGGCATTAAAAGTATAGATTGCTCTAGGCAGTATAGACATTTTAACAATGTTTATTCTTCCAATCCAAGAGCATGGAATGGTCTTCCATCTTTTTGTGTCTTCTTCAATTTCTTTCATGATTGTTCTATAGTTCCTCAAGTACAGATCCTTTACCTCTTTTGTTAGGTTTATTCCCAGGTATCTTACGGTTCTTGCTGCTATAGTAAATGGAATCAATTCTCTAATTTCCCTTTCTGTATTTTCATTGTTAGTGTATAAGAAAGACACTGATTTCTGTACATTGACTTTGTATCCTGCCATGTTGCTGAATTGCTTTATGAGTTCTAGTATTTTGGGGGTGGAGTCTTTTGGGTTTTCCATATAAAGAATCATGTCATCTGCGAAGAGAGAGAGTTTGACTTCTTCATTGCCAATTTGGATACCTTTTATTTCTCTTTGTTTTCTGATTGCTGTTGCTAGGACTTCTAATACTATATTGAACAAGAGTGGTGAAAGTGGGCATCCTTGTCTTGTTCCTGATCTCAACGGGAAGGCTGCAAGCTTTTTCCCATTGAGGATGATATTAGCTGTGGGTCTTTCATAGATAGATTTTATGAAGTTCAGGAATGTTCTCTCTATCTCTATACATTTTATCCCTAAGCATTTTAATCAGGAACGGATGCTGGATTTTGTCAAATGCTTTCTATGCATCAATTGAGAGGACCATGGGGTTCTTCTCTCTTCTCTTATTAATTTGTTCTATCACGCTGCTTGATTTGCGAATGTTGAACCATCCTTGTAGCCCAGGGATGAATCCCATCTGGTCATGATGGATAATCTTTTTTTTTTTTTTTTAAAGATTTTATTTATTTGACAGAAATCACAAGTAGGCAGAGAGGCAAGCAGAGAGAGAGATAGGAGGAAGCAGGCTCCCTGCCGAGCAGAGAGCCCGATACGGGACTCGATCTCAGAACCCTGAGATCATGACCTGAGCTGAAGGCAGATGCTTAACCCACTGAGCCACCCAGGTGCCCCAATGATGGATAATCTTTTTAATGTGCTGTTGGATCCTGTTTGCTAGGATCTTGTTGAGAATCTTAGCATCCATATTCATCAGTGATATTGGTCTGAAATTCTCCTTTTTGGTAGGGTCTTTGCCTGGTTTGGGGATCAAGGTAATGTTGGCTTTATAGAAAGTGTCCAATGAAGACATACAAATGGCTATGAGACACATGAAAAAATATTCATCATTACTAGCCATCAGGGAGATTCAAATTAAAACCACATTGAGATATCAATGGCCAAAATTAGCAAGACAGGAAACAACATGTGTTGGAGGGGATGTGGAGAAAGGGTTCCCCTTTCTCCAC